>NW_020944183.1:462158-608998 GCF_900497805.2 Vombatus ursinus | reverse complement strand
TTTCTTTCTTTCTTTCTTTCTTTCTTTCTTTCTTTCTTTCTTTCTTTTTCTCTTTCTTTCTTTCTTTCTCTTTCTTTCTTTTTCTCTTTCTTTCTTTTTCTTTCTCTCTTTCATTCTTTCTTTCTTCCTTCTTTCCTTTGTCTCTCTCTCTTTCTTCTCTTGGACTTTAAACCTTCATAAGATCTTACAGTTAGAGCTAGAACCATTTAGTCCAACTCTCCCATTTCACAGATGAGGCTACTGAAGTCCAAGGGGGTTAAGTAAAGTCACTTCATCATGGTCTCACGAGTGACAGTGAGAGAGGAAGAATTTTAACCCTTATCCTCTTTCTCCAAATCTCGTGCTTATTCCACTTTCTTATGTTGCTTCTCACTTTCTTCTGCTTACCTATGTAACTTTGGACAAATCACTTCCCTTCTTTATGTCTCAGTTTCCCTATCTGTAAGTAAGAGGCAGTTGGAGTATATGGTGTCCAAGGGCCCTTCCAGCTCCAGGGTTTTCTTATTCTATCAATATGTTTATCACCTCAGACTCCATCAGGAGAAAAAAAAAAGAATGGCAAGTCCTGAGTGTGCACACTTGCTATCTCATAATCTCTTATTAACATTCTAGGTGGTGCAGTAAAGAGAGTGCTAGTCCTTGAGTCAGGAAGACCTAAGTTCAAATCTGGTCATAAATAATTCCTAGCTGTGTGACCACAGATAAGTCACTAAAACTCTGTCTGCCTCAGTTTTGTCATCTGTAAAATGGAGATAATAATAGCATCCCCCGGGTTGTTGTGAGGATCAAGCATGATAATATTTGTAAAGTGCTTAGCATAGTGCTTAACACATAGTAGGTGCTTAATAAATAACTCTTCTCCTCCTTAAAGCTACTGAGACTTAAGTGAGTTTTTAAAAAGCAAGATAAGTGGTTCTTGGCATTCCACTAATTTTCCTTCTAAAACTAAGTGGATTTCTATGCTTGTTATTATTCTCCATTTATTGGGCATGGCCATATGGATCATTGCTTAAATTCACTTGTGAATAAGCATTCTCTGAAAAAAAAAATAAGAAATGAGCAATCATTTTAAAAATCATCCCCTGCCTTCATGGAACTTCACGAGGTGTACTTGACGCACCCCAGGAGGAAAGTTTTAAGCAACAAAACAGACACACAAAATGGGGAGGGGGAAGGGTTGTCACCATGGGCCTGAGAGCAATGAAACCTAACATTTGTGCTACCAAACAAAATCCTAAATTCGTTCTTTAAAAATACAAAAAAAAAAAAAATCGAGGACAAGAAAGCTAATGTATAACCCACTCTCCACTGTCTGGGTGTAAATCTTAAAAAAAAAAGTTCATTTTAGCTTAGTTTCACCTTCTTATCCCACCAGATTGGGAGTTACTCACAGAGAACAAAATTGAATGATGGGAGTTTCATTTCCTTTGTACATCGTCTAGCAGAGGTGCAAACCAACAGTGAAATTGTCCAAATAGAATCAGCAGGAGAGAGGAGGAGATGAAATCAGCTGGCTAAGAAGTTTGAGAATAGTTGAGGACTGATGCTCCCTCAAAGGTCATCTTCATCATTCAACCTTGATCACGGTGGGCCGTGAGCCCACAGAAGAGGATACTTCAGACAGTAGGAATCTGGGAAATCTGTTTGAGTTAAATATGTACTACAGTGATCTCCTTGCTTTTTTTTAGACTCATGCAACCCGTGCCAAAGCTCTCTTCCATGTACACTTGGTTTGGACTTTGCTGTGTGATACAGCAGCAGGAGAAACATGCCCACAAGGGAGGGATTTTGTGTAAAAACAAATAGAGCCAGAGAAGCCCCAATATATCCTACATTCATAAAAGTCCTTCTAAGAAGGGTTGTACTCTATTTCCCCAAGCTTCCCTAATCTACGCAAGTATTCCCTTAAAACTGATCTGGCTCACAGGAGTTTAGCCTTGCAGGAGTGAGAAGGACTGGATAGGGAAAATAGTTAATTGTGAATGAAAGGTCACCACAGAATTTCTACTCTAATGGATTCTGGGGGCACAATTTCCATGTAGGGGGCACTGCTAAGGAAGTAGGGCCACTGAATGAGAGGTTATGCTGAGAGGCACTTCTGTAAATATTTAGAAGGAACATCTGGTCCTGCCGCTCTAGCAGATCCAATATTTAGGTTCCAATTTAGTCACCCTGGACCCCTTCCCACAGTCAGAGTGCTTCACATCATTCGTATAAATAGAGACATGCATGCTCACGCTGCTATTTAATGTAGAGATGACAACTTCCCAAGGCTTTCAAGACTTGCTTGCTTCATTTTTTTAAGAACTAAATTTTGTCTTCTTTTAATTAATATCTTTTTTTTCACATTACATTTATTTCTGGATCTCACCTGTCTTCCTCCCTTATCCAAAAAAGCATCCCTTATAAAAGAGATTAAAAAGAAAGAGATAATCAAAAGGACTCACTCTGTTTGACAGTATCCCCAGCATTGTGTACATCTGTAGTCCCCGATCTCTCCCATGAAAGGAGAATGGTATGTTTTCCCAACACTTCTCCAGAGTCAATTCACAGTAATTAATACAATCACACAGCATTTGGTTCTAGATTTTTTTTTTAATTCTTTCTGTTTACATTGTTGGACTCATTGCCTATATCGTTTTCCTGATTCTGTTTACTTTCTTTTGCATCAATTCACATAAGTCTTTCCACACTTCTCTGTATTCATTTTACTTGTCGTTTCTTACAGCACAGTAACATGCCATAACATTCATGGACCACAACTTATTCAGCCATTCCTCACTCCATGGGTATCTACTTTGTTTTCATGTCTTTACTACTACAAAAGCCCTGCAATGACTGTTTTATTGTATATGTGGCTTTCCTTCTTGTCTTTCACCTTCTTGGGGCATGTGACTAGCAATGGGATCTCTGGGTTAAAGGGTATGGACATCTTAGTCTCTTCACTATAACATAATCTTAAATTGCTTTTCAGAATGATTGGACCAGTTCACAACTCCATTAAAATGAGACTTCTATGACTTGTCTTTCTATTGCTCTTCCATCACTGAGTATGTCTATCTTCTGTCATCGTGGCCAATTTGCTGGGCGTAGAGTGAAATCTCAAGAGTTGTTTTGATTTCTTAGGCAGAAGGAGAAGATATTTGTAATGTACTTAGCACAGTGTCTGACACATAGTCGGTGCTTAATAAATGTTTATTGCCTCTCCTCCTTCATTTCTCTTGTTATCAGTGACAGAGAGATCTTTCATATGATTGTTAATAGCTGGCAAGTCTTCTGAACATTGTTCATATCCTTTGACCACCTATTAACTGGGGGATGGTTCGAAGTCTTATACAGTTGTATTAACTCCTTATATATCCTGGATATTAGACCCTTATCAGAAGTATTTGCTGGAAAGATTTTTTTCCCCCAAGTTGACAGCTTCTCTTCTCATCCCAACTACACATTTCATATGAAAGCTGTTCAATTTCATGTGCAACAGGGTTCCACCACACCCCCAGGGACATGCTTGGGAATGAGCTTCTGTGGCCACTTCCAGGGACATATCTACGCAGTTCTAAAGGATTTGGGGATAAATAGCAATCTGTTGGTCCCTGTGAGAGGAGTGTGGGAGGGCACTGGATCGAAGAGGATTGGCCACTGAGCCTGGAAGGACCTCTCCCTCGGTACATTTGAAAGGAAGAGCTAAGTTCTGCTCTCCCTCTTTTCTTTCCCCTCCCCTGAACATGTGGCTTAGAATGGGATTTCCTAAGAAGAGACTATGCACTACAGCAGTAAGGTGGACTAGTTGCACATGGAATCAAGGACATGTATTAGTTGGGTGAGCCTGAGACTGTATCTTAAGATTTGGGTTGCTTCTTTTTTGTGGGTTTTTTTCCCTGAGCACGTGTGATTGAACAGTGATCCTGAGATGGACTTTCCAGTCTTGGAGGCAACTCTATGAGCCTGACTGAGAGCAGGAATTTTCAGCAACTATGCTTTTCTTAGAGAAGAAGACCACTAATAGGAAGATGAGCCCATGTCATAGGTGGGGATACTGAGGGAGCTAATTGGACAATGCAGAACAAATGTGAAGGTGAAATAGCTATTCAGAAGTCCTGGGAAATGTTTCATGTTTTGTTGCCTTAAGCATCAACTTTTTGAGAGTGGATAATAAAAAGCTATGGACTGATGTTTCAAGTTTTAAATCTTTGTCAATATTTGCTTATAGTAATATTTTATTTTAAGCATTTCTTTTGGCTGAAGGAGATAAATATTTGTTCTAAATTGAACAGTTGTCCTATTAGGTATTCTAATCTATGCTCCCAGGTGGTACAGTAAATAAGGTGCTAGATCTGGAGTCAGAAAAGTCAAAGTTTAAATCTGGCCTCAGACATTTGCTAGCTATGACACCTTGGACAAGTCATATAACTCCAGTTGGCCTCAGTTTTCTTATCTCTAAAGTGGAGACAATAACAGCACTTACCTCCCAGGATTGTTGTGAGGATCAAATGAGATCATATTTGTAAAGCACTTTGCAACCCTTAAAGCACTATGTAAATGCTAGCTATTATTGTTATTATTCAATCAAAATTATCTATGCTATCTTTTATAACTGTTGTTTGGTTAAAAATTCTCCTCTAGCCATTGATGTGAAAGATACCTGATATCATTCTCTTTTCCTTTTTAAAAATAGTATCACTTATCCATTTTGAGTTTTAGTATAGGGAAATAGAGTAAAGTATTAGTCTAAATCCAGGGATGGGGAACCTGTGGCCCTCTAGGTCCTCAAGTGCAGCCCTTTAACTGAATCCAAACTTCACATCCTTTTTAGAGTATTTGTTCTATGAAGTTTGGATTCAGTCAAAGGGCCACACTTGAGGACCTAGAGGGCAAGGATTTGTTCTGTGAAGTTTGGATTCAGAGGGCTGCACTTGAGTACCTAGAGGGCCACATGTGGCCTCAAGGCTGCAGGTTCCCCACCCCAGGATCTAATTTGTTACACTGTAGTTTCCCTTGCAATTCTTATCAGATAGTGAATTCTTCTCAAGTAATTGATGTTCTTGGGTTTATAAAAGTTCAGGTTTTTGAATTTAGTTGTTTCTGATGACATGACCATCCACACAGACAAATCAAAGTAGACAAAGAATGCCTGTTGAATAGATTATGACATGAAGTTGGATGGCCAATCTCTAGATCTCACCCATCAATATGCATATCTTGGAAAAATAATAGAAATGGACAATGAATTGGGCCCAGAATGAAACAGGAGATGGAGAGTGGACTGGAATATTTTCAGGAAATAGCAGGGCTCTGTAATTAGCCTCCAAATTCTCCAAGAAGCAAAAGTTCATCTGTTTAATACCAGCATTCCACCAGCATTGCTGTTGTTGTTGAGCTGTTTTTCAGTTTTTGTCCAACTCTCTGTGACCCCATTTGAGATTTTCTTGGCAAAGATACTGGAGTGGTTTTCCATTTCCTTCTGCAGCTCATTTGACAGATGAGGAACTGAGGCAAACAGGGTTATGTGACTTGCCTAGGGTCATATAGCTAGTAAGTGTCTGAGGCCACATTTGAATTCAGGAAGATGAGTCTTCTTAACTTTAGGCATGGCACTCTATCCACTGCAGCGCCACCTAGCTGCTTACCAGTGTTATTAAATATCTGTAAAACACAGAACACTAGAGTTTATGAAGGAGTTAAAGTGAATATCCTAACAGAAAGCAATGGATAGGGACATGGTCAGTATGAAGAAGCATGTAACCAATGCAGAATTTCTAAGAAGAAAAAGAGTAAAGCATTTCATCAGGGAAGTAAAGATAGTGAAGAAGTCCTACCCACTGTCTCAGATTACTGTCATCACAGAAGATGCATAATATAATCACAAAGTTCAAGGTAAGAAAATTTCCTACAATCCTACCACAATGTGTGACTAAATCCTTAATCAGTTTAAGAGGATTATGGATCCTTGGACATTGAGGACAACTGACACCAAGTCAAATTAAGTCAAGAACCATTTATTATTTTCCCTCTGTGCATCAGGCACTGTAGATCTGAAAGAATCAGTCATGCCCCCTTGGGCTCATATATAAAAAGTTATCCAGTTAACAGTTTAAAAATCAAGCTCAGTGGCTCACCCAGAAGAAACCTACACTCAAGAGGAGCTATGCGAAGAATTTATGGGGAAAAAAAGCACTTACAGGCACTGAAGTAACAGGAGTTGTGAGTTACCATGTTCCACGAAGGTATGTCTCACTACCATTGATTATAGTGAGACATTTTTGAGTTAACTTTTCCCATGAATGTAGTGCGTATTTGTGGGAGACCACACTCTAGATTTTTTGGCAGAGATGGAGATGTTTTATGCCAATTGTTCTTACTATATCATTTTAGTAAATGCCTTTCCTAAAAGCTAATTATGTTTACTGGCTAATTGTTATAATGGAAAACACTGGTGGTGGTTTGTGAGCTACAGTAGTAGGGGTAGCTTTCCTGTGGGTTACCTGTATAACCAAAAGTTAGTAACCACTGCATAGTACTCAGACTGTGCACATGAGAGTGAGTTGGGGGTTACCTCAGAAAGGGTGTTAGAGTAGGAAAAAAAGATAGGCTGGTCATATGACAAGGGAGAAGTATTACAATTGGGCACATCACATATTCCACTAGTATCCTCTTGGTATCAAGACAAAGTGAGATAGGAGTCTAACACATTGAGTGGTCACCCCTGTGGCAAAATGATTAGAGAACATGGACCAGAGTCACACAGGATGGGAAGGCATGATGGGTTACTATCTACATCACTGAAGGAATGGATAAGATCACAGATCCATATGAGCATTTGAGCACATAAAAATGCTGAAGATTTTTGTGGATTCATTTTGTTTATTCATTTCACATTCTGCAAAAGCTATTAATTATCTCAATTAGTTGCTTTGTTGACTCTGGGATTTTCTAAGTAAACCATCATATTGTCTACAAATAGGGATAATTTTCTTTGCTCTTTGCCAACTTTTATGCCTCTAATTCTCTTCAACTGATTTATTACTATCATTAGCATTTCTAGAACTGTATTAAATAATAGCAGTTTTTAAAAAGGCTATATTTGCTTTACTCTTTTATTGAAGAAAAAAACTTTTAGTGCTTCTCTCATTGCAAATAGTATCAGCTTTTAGGTATATGTGTGTGTATATATATATATGTATATATATACATATGTATGTTTAATTATGTGTATATATACATATAGGTGTATAGGTATATATGTATATAAGGGGTATTTTGTAGCATGTTGTTCTGCCCTTGTTGATTATGTGTGTCTAGATGTGTCTCACAGGGAGGTGAGAAAAGCTATCTCTAGCGTTTCTTCCCCCCACCCTTTTTTGATTCCTGTCAGGAGGGACACAGGAGGTTGGGGCCAGAGGCTGGCCAATTTGCTCTCTTACTGAGCTAGAATTAGAGCTACTTGCTTACTTATGTATAGTTCACCAAAGGGACATCATTTTAAGGGTTTGCTTGTGCTCCTGATCACTATCTCTTAATGGGGAAAAAGGACCCTAAGCTATATAGCCAAGGCTTGACTCTCTTCCCACAGAATCCCAGTTCCACAATGAACACATGTGGAAAATAGTAAATAAACCCATTTGTTTAAGTTTGATAGCATAACAGAAATCAGAAAAAAAGTATAAATATTAGAATATATACCAGGCAAAACAGAGTGAATGAGCTTTCCTTTTGCAAATGACATAACTCAGCTCAACCAAGAATCTCAGATCTCCCCTACAGGGAAATTCCCTGAAGTCTCTAGCTGAGCATAGGGGCATGATAGAAACTGTGGGTTCTGTCCCCCATCAGCCATGTTGTTTTGAGTATCAGACCCTGGGAAGCCAGCAGAGCAACCTTCCCCCAATAGATGCTGTAACCAAATGGAGCTGTGTGAGGACTCTGTGCAAAGAAAAACAACTTTTGAGCCCCAAAGTCCCAGGTGTTGTAAATTCCCATGTGCCTCACTACTACTGTACTATGTGGGAGAATAAGATAAATGCAATAGAGAAGAGGGGAGTAATTTTATTAGGGGAGTGGAAAGAAGTAGAAAAGGAGGGCTCTCACTGTAGAAGGTGAAAGGAAAGGGTTTCACTGAAAAAACATTCCCATAGGTGGGGAGCACAGACATCGGGCGTAGACCTGTGATTTCAGTGGTCCAGAGAACTTTCTGGGTGAAGAAATGCTACCAATGCAAGGTGGCACTTTATCACTTATAGCCTCAAAGAGTTGCCTAGAGCACTAAGAGGTTGAGCAACTTGCTCAAGGTCACAAAATGTGCTAAGGGTGAGACTTTAACCCATGCTTTTCTGGCTTAGAGGTAGACACTGTTCACTATACCATACTGCCCCTTCATAAGAGACAAGTATATCTTAATGAATTTCTTCCAGGAACAATGGGCACATTAGAAGGCTACCTTCTCTGAGAGAGGGTTGTATCTCTCATAATTGCATAGCACCCCAGGAGAGGGAATGTGTGGGTCTCCAGGGGCAGCTAGACACCAGAGAAAAAGAGCAGGACACAGAACCAGAGACAGGATTATAGCCTTAGGAATGGAAACCAGTCATGATAAGAGCAGGGGATAAGAATAGGTATTATGATTTGGGACACAGAGTGACTCCCATGACAAGACGCTGTTCCCATTTGACATTACTTTCTTCAAAAATTGATATTTCTAAGAGCAAAACACAACATAAAATGATAAGGATAGTTATGGCAGAAACAGTATCCTAACCTCCTGCCTTCATATAAGTTTGGTTAATTTTTCCATAAAAGGTATTGAAACAGTCCTTGAAGTTTTACTCACTAATGATGTCAACTTTCTGTTGACATCACTTCCTGGTCACTTGAATAAAAAACAGCTACTCCAGTCTCTCATTGATGTTTAGTTGGCAGGTAACTATAGGCAACTCAGAGGCATGAGAGCTTTGCTAAGCTGAATTAACTTGTAGTGTCCTCAGTGAGTATCCTCAGCCTTCCCATGTTAGAGCTAAGTGAATTTTTTTTGAAATTTCCTGTTAAATATTAAATAACATATAAATGTTTCATTTCATTCCAATATTAAACTTAAACTGCCTATTGAACCTAAAATACTATACCCCAGAATCGGTCCCAGCCCAGAACAACAGGGTAAGATGATAATGGGGTAATATACAAAGGTCTACAGTAGTGGGGAGCCTGCGACCTCAAGGCCACATGTGGCCCTCTAGGTCCTCAAACACAGCCCTTTGACTGAATCCAAACATCACAGAACAAATCACCTTAATAAAAGGATTTGTTCTGTAAAACTTGGACTTAGTCAAAAGGCCGAACCCAAGGACCTAGAAGGCCACAGGTGGACTCAAGGCCTCAGGTTCCCCTCCCCTAACATAGAGTATAAATTTGGTACTTCAGAAGTTTTGTATCTTTATGAGATATGTAGGGAATAAAGTGGGGACAAGTAAGAATAGTTACTAGAGTAGTAACCTGCCCATCAGAAAAAAAATCGGAATAGACTGGAATTAAAAAGAAACAATCAAAAGGACAAGGCAAACAAAACCTTCTTGGGAAAGGGTGTAGGTGAAATAATGTTACTTCCCATAAGGAGCTGGAGGGACAGGGAAGATTTTGAACCACATGTTTAACTTTGCAGAGAAAGAGAAGACTCAAAGGAGAAGGAAATTGAATTTGTCACAAAAATGAAATTATTCATATGAATAAATCCAAAACAATTATGATGGGTAGGTAAGTGGGAGGGGAACCTATGGGAATAGACAAGCATCATATCAGTGTCAACAAAATGAATTGTGGGGACAAAGTACTGGTTTAAAGTAAAAGGAGTGCAATCCATATGAAATTCTGTAGCTCTCTCTCTTGGCTGCCTTCAGTCTAAGCTGAGTCAAACAGATTGCTTGGGAATTTGCTTTGTACCATCTGGCTTCTGGCAAATTACATCATGGTTGCTAGCTCCTTAATTTCTGGCACTTGCTATTTTAACCTTTCAGAGCTCACCAGGGTGTAAACATCTCCAATACCCCTTCACCTAAAAAAGAAGAAAAGAAATGCAAAGAGGTAAAGAACAGAGATCAGTTACATGTCATATGGGGCACATGGCAGTCCCAGATGGGGGAGGGCCTGAATTCCCTTTCCATCCTCTGTATTACAGCATGTCTCTCTCATTTGAACACAGATGGGCACGATAAGGGAAGAGAAAGAGCCTCATTTCCCACCTAGGCTCATTTAAATGTGCCTCAGTTCCAGTTACAATAGTGTGTCTTTTTGCCACATGATCAACAGACCAGAACCAATTATAGTATGTCTCTTGTATACTCCAGACTGATGGATCGATCGATCTATCTATCTATCTATCTATCTATGTAGTATAATACTAGTTCATTGTACTCTGGTCTCTTTTAAAGATATTGTTGTTTAGTCATGTTCGACTCTTCATGACCCCATTTGGGGTTTTCTTGGCAGAGATACTGCAGTGGTTTGCCATTTCCTTTTCCAGTTCATTTTAAAGATGAGGAAACTGAGGCAAACAGGGTGAAGTGACTTGCCCAGGGTTGCCCAGCTAGTGAGTGTCTGAGGCCAGGTTTGAACTCAGGTTTTTCTGACTCTAGGCCCAGCACTCTATCTACTGTGGCACCTCATTCCTAGATATTATTCATTCTTTATTCTGTCTTGGTGATTCCATCTTTTGTCTTATCTGTTTGTGAGCTAGCTTTTTATTCAGGCCTTCTCTCTTGAACTTTGATCTCTTGGTCATTTGTGTCCCTACTTACTTGCTTTACCCTTTGTTCTTCTCCCATTCCACTGCTAAATGCATCCCCAAAGCTAGGTGTGCTAAGCATCATTCATCTTCACACATTAAAAAGTTTGGGGGCTGACATGACCCAGGTCAACTCAGAGAAAATTCTGGGGAGAAAGTACAGGCCCCATCCGGTTTCTAACCGTTTTTCCCTTGAGGACGAGCTCTCTTCTCCCTCTACTCTGGGGTTCGGCTCTGCGCTTGCTGCATCTTCACCCTACCCTCCTCCAATCACCCTGCCTTCACTTTAAGTGGCTATGCAGAATCAGTATTTTCCATGTGAAATGAGGGTCTTGAGGGGTGATTAGGCTGCAATTGCTATCATGGGGAGCCAGGGAGGCACAGGTCTACAAGGTTTCTTGCTCTGCCTGTGCCTGATACTTGGAGTTGGTTGGGCACTGGTGATGTGGAGTGGGAACTCTAAGTATTTAGGTCCCCTGATGATATTTCATGAGTTTTGAAAACCATTTTCACCTTTGTCTTGTGGATTCAGCTTTGCTTCTATCTGGTGTATTCTCTCTTTCTGAGATTTTTTGCATGGCTGAGGAAACCAAACTCCTCTGCCATCTTGGTGGTTATATGACCTTCCCTTGCTTTATTTTCAGCTAGTACATCTAGGAAAGCCTGGTGCAGCCTTCGATACTGGCAAATTAGGGCAGCCAAGGACTGTTAATTTAACTCATCGAATCAAATTGCCTGCCACAAGGAGCAAGAGTTTTTACTAGAGATATCCTGAAGTACTTTGGTAAGGCCAGCAGCTGCAAAAGCTATAAAATTTTCTTGTTGACAACTTAGTGCTGCAAATGGAAACTATTAAGTATTCCTGAGTTATAATTGCCCTCATTCACTTCATTGATAGCAATAATGGTAATACCAATTCACATATCTGTGGCACTTTCCTTACAACAACCCACTTTACACGTGAGTAACTTGGAAGTTCAAAAAAATGAAATGATTTGTCCAATGTCACACAGCTAGGACCGCCAGAGCCAGTCCTTGTCCTCAGGTTTTCTGTTCTGAAAGAACTTTCCATTCTAGCCACACTACTTCTCACTACTCCCAGTTGCCACCCTTTGTAATCCCCTTAAGCCGACAAGACAGATTTTTTGGCAGCCGAGTTGAAAAGTGGACTCCTGTAATAATACACACTTATTTAATTTCCCGAAGTCTGATATGGTTACTCAAATATTGTTTGCCTGGGGCAACACTTTGTTAACTCATTTGATTTAAGTGGCTTTTGTTTTCTTGTGTTCTCGGACAGCAAATGATGTAAGGGTACTGAATCATCCAGTAAGGGGTGATGACTGTTTCTAGGCTTCTGAGGTTTGCACTAGTAATGGGGAAAATGGAAAGCATGTCATACTGTGATATAAATAACCAGGGCTCTGAAGAGTGTACAGGAAAAAAAGAATATGAGATCTGAACAGCACAACTCTCTCCCCTGTCCCTCAATTTAGCACTCACTCCAATGGACCGACAGATCCCCATGGAAGAATTAGCAATGTACTACTTTCAGTACTAATATTTCCAATAATTCCTCTGGAAATTTTAGTTTTTCTGGGTATATTCCAGTTTCAGATCTCTCTATCCCAATCTTTCCCCCCCTCGCTTGACAGTTAAGCAGAGAACAACATGGTATAGGAGAGACAGAGAGACAGAGACAGCAGAGAGACAGAGATAGTGATAGACACAGAAAGACAGAGAAACAGAGACAGAGAAAGGTAGGGAGGGAGCCAGACAGAGAAAGATAGAAACAAAGAGAGCTGGGTAGGAGAGACACAGAGAAACAGAGAGACAGAAACAAAGAGAGATGAGGAGGGAGAGAGACAGCCAGCCAGACAGACATAGACATAGAGAAAGAGACATGGAGAGAGAGGAGGGAGGGGAGAGAGAGGGAGAGAAAGAGAGACAGAGACAGAGAGAGATGGGGAGGGAGATAGAAAGATAGAGAGAGACAGAGACCTAGAGAGAAACACAGAAAGAGACACACAGAGAGAGCATCAGGCTATGAGTTAGAAGATCTGTGTTCAAATCCTAGCTCTGAGTCTTGCTGTATGATCCTGGGCAAGTCACTTGTACTTTGCTAACCTCAGAGTCCTCCATGTAAAAAGGAAAGAAACATTTATATTCTAGCTCTCCCCACCTCATCATGAGGAAAGGGCTTTGTATACCATTGAGCAATAAATGGGAGTGATTATTATTTGATGCCTGTGGTGGGGGGGGGAGGATAAATAATAAATAGTGTGTTTCAGGTCTGAGTCAGGATACACTTACTACAGAATGTTTTTTTAATCTAGTACCATCTGTAAGTATTCTCTCTCTGTCCCCCCCTCACTTACTACTCCCCTCTACCCCCATCAATCCCTTTTAATAAAGGAAACTTAATGACAGAGGTTGAGCTTGGGAATGGAGAAAATCACTTTCCAGATAGCTTGTCATGCTCTAGTTTAAGGCAGCCAATTCCCAATGGTGGGAGAGTTGGAGAAAAGGGATCAATTTGATTGGAGAATGGTTGGTAATGTATTACAGAAGAAAACCATAGAATGAACAAAACTCCCCTATGCAGCCTATCTCAGAATTAGTTTCAGAGATTTGAAATCAGGGATGGGGACAGAAGAGGAGGGAGCCAACTCCCCCCCTACCTCTTCACCCCCGATCTTCAGTACAGAACTTCTGTTGAAAACATAAATTCAGCTCTTAAAACCAGTTGTCTTGGGTATGAAATTTCCAAGATTCTGGTTTCTCCTCTAGTCCCTTCCTATGAACAGAATATGAGATTCTAGAATTTTCAAGTTGGAAGAGACCCTTAGAAATTGAGCTTATTTCTAAAGGAGAGATGAGAACATGTACCTCTTTCCCTGATTTACAAAGGTAGGTGGGTGGAACTATGGGTATCAATATTTTTTAAAATGTATTTATTTATTTTTAGTTTTCAACATTCACTTCCATAAGATTTTGAGTTGCAGATTTTCTTCCCTTCCCTCCCCTCACCCCACCCCCAGATGGTGTGAGATCTGATATAGACTTTACACATACATTCATATTAAACATATTTTCACATTAGTCATGTTGTAAAGAAGAATTAATGGGAGGAACCATGAGAAAGAAGAAACTAACAAAAAAAGAGAGCAAATAGTATGCTTCAATATGCATTCAGACTCCATGGTTCTTTTTCTGGATGTGAACAGAATTTTCCATCATGAGTCTTTGGACTAGTTTTTTTTAAATTCTTTTTTTTGGATTCTTCTTTTTGGATTCTTGCATTGCTAAGAAGAGCTAAGTCTATCATAGCTGATCATAGTACATTGTTGCTGTTACTGTGTACAATGTTCTCCTGGTTCTGTTCACTTCACTCAGCATCAGTTTGTATAAGTCTTTCCAGGTTTTTCTGAAGACCACCTGCTCATCATTTCTTGTTTGTTTGTTTTTTTGTTTGTTTTTAGGCTTGTTCATCATTTCTTATGAAACAACAGTATTTCATCACATTCATATACCACAACTTGTTTAGCCATTCCCCAAGTGATGGGAATCCCCTCAATTTCCAATTATTTGCCACCACAAAAAGCTGCTATAAATATTTTTGTACATGTGGGTCCTTTATATATAAATATTGTATAAATATGAAGTATAAAATATAAGTATAAAATGTTGCATAAATTGCCAGACTCAGTTGATATATTGATTAGTTTTACTGAATTGTGATAAGAGATGGCTCCATGGATAGAGGAATATGAAGGTAGACATTCAGAAATGGAGGTGATATAAATGTAAGAAACCTGCATAAATTAAAAAAAGAAATTAGACCATGGCATCATAAGATGATGAAAAACAACTTTAGAACATATTGCATAAAGCTGAAAGAAACAGATGGAAGATCCTCAAAGGTGAAGTGATTTATCTAAGGTTCTACAAGTAGCAAATGTCAGTCCTTTAGTATACAAGCATTTACTATGCAATAGGCACTGTGCTAGGCTCTAGGGATACAAAGAAAGTCAAAAGACAATCTCTGCCCTTTAGGCAAAAGACAATCTCTGCCCCAGTCTAATGGAAGAGGCAACAGGCAAACAGATATATTACCAAGCAAACTAAAGACAGGAGAAATTGGAGATAATGACCAGAGGGAAGGCACTGGAATAAAGAGGGATTGGGGAAGGCTTACTGTAGGAGGTGGGATTTTAGTCAGGACTGAAGGAAGCTGGGGAGATCAGGAGTCGGAGGGGAAAAGGGACAATGTTCCAGGCATGGGGGAACAGCATGGAGCTAAGAGGTGGAGGGTCTTGTTTGAGTCATAGCCAGGAGGCTGGTGTCACTGGTTCAAAGGGTAGTTCAAAGGATAGAGCAGTATGTAAAGGGATGGGGGGCTGGGTTAGGAAGGGAATTTTGTATTTGCTGTCGATGTAATAGGGAGCCGCTGGAGTTTATTGAGTAGAGAGGTGACATAGTTGAGCGTGCGCTTTAGGAAAATCACTTTGGCAACTGAATAGAAGATGGATTGAATTAGGGAGAAACATGAGACAAATAGCCCCACCAACAGGCTAATGTAATAGTCCAGGCGTGAGATGATGAGGTCCTGTGCCAGGGAGGTGGCAGCATCAGAGGAAAGAAGGGGGATATTCGGGGGATGTTGAAAAGGTGACATGCCAGATACCAGAAACATAGTCAACTCAGCATTTGTTCTCTTACTGGTAGAACCTGTAAGAGCCCAGGATCCAGACCATGCCAGGGCATGGTGCGGGGGGCACTTAATGAAAAGAAGTCAGTGGAGTTTTTGTTGTTGTATTTATTTCAGAGGAATGGTGAACTCCTGGTGTGGAAACTCCTTCTACCAGTAAGCATGGGCACCTGCTCAGAAACTTAAAGTCTGACAAAGTGACCTGGGACAATGAAAGGTTAGATGACTTGTCCAAAGTCACACAATGATGCTATGTCAGAGGCAGGGCTTGAAACTAGGTCTTCTTGACTCTATCCACTAGGAAGCAAATTAACAGTTTCCATTCTTTATTTGGTTATAATGACAAAAAGAATAATGTGTGTGACTCCATCTGTGTGTCTGTGTGTGATTCTGTGTGTGTGTCACTTTGTGTGTGTGTATGACTTTGTGCGTGTCACTCTCTGTGTGTGACTTTGTGTGTATATTATTTTGACAGCACTTGGTTCTGTGGATGTTTTCATTTAACATACCAGAAAGACCAAGGGAGATTTTTGCAGTAAAATATTTTATACTAATGTGAGAGGCAGCTAGTTAATGCAGTGGGCCTAGCATTAGGAAGAGCTGAGTTCAAATCCCAATCCCAACACTTACTAGCTATTGAGACCCCCACACATGAAACCTCACTTTCTTCATCTATAAAATGGGGATAATAATAGCACCTACCTCTCAGGATTGTTATGAGGATAAAAAGAGATAATATTTGTAAAACACTTTGCTAACTTTAAAACACTATGTAAATGCTAGTTATTATTAATAATTATTATTACTACACTAGTATAAAAGTTATGCCTCCTTAATGGTATTTCTAGCTTTGTTCTCTCCTTTTCCTTCTTCCATCCATCCTTCACCCAGCTGCTTGTGTAATCACCCAGATCCAAAGCTCTTATTATATCACTCCCCTAACCAAATGCTTTCAGTGACTGTCCATTGTGTGTGTATGTATATGTATATATATATATATATACAGATATATACATAATATGTATATATATCTTAATTACCAAATCTAATGGCCTTTTAAATATAAGCTTCATTATTAATATTTTATCCATCAGTTTTTTAGGGCAGCTAGGTGGAGTGGATAGCACAGTAGGCCTAGAGTCAGAAAGACTCATCTTCTCGAGGTCAAATCTGACCTCAGACACTTACTAGCTGTGTGACCCTGGGCAAGTCACTTAACCCTGTATGCCTCAGTTTCCTCATCAGTCAAATGAGCTGGAAAAGGAAATCACCCCAGTATCTTTGCCAAGAAAACCCCAAATGGGGTCACAAAGAGTTGGGTACAACTGAACAACAGCAACAACCATTACTTTCTTAAGTCTAGGCTTTTAAAAGCTCTTATCAGTTGGCTCCAGCACAACCATGTTTTGGGGTTTATAAGGTCAAAATTATTTTCATAATACTAAGACTTTTTAATTTCTAATTTGGTTAATATTAATTGATATTTTTCAATCTCCAATAATTAAGAGGTCTGCTATTCTTCCTTCATCTCTCTTTTTTTCATCATTTCATCTTTTGTTTTTCAAGTGAATTTTGTTATCATTTTATCAAGTTCTATAAAGTATTCCCTTGATAATTTGATTGGTATAGCATTAAAAGTGTAAATTAACATTGGAAGTATTGTCATTTTTATTGTATTGGTACAGCCTAGCCATGAGCATTAAATACTCCTCCAGCTATTTAAGTTGCTCTTTATTTCCTTAACACTTTGTGATTGAATCTATACCAATCTTTTGTGTGCTTTGGAGGGGGGCGGTTGATCCCCAATTTTTTAATGCATTTTGTGATTATTTGGAATGAGATTTCCCTTTCTCTTGTTGCTTTTTGTGTTTTGTTATTATTATTATAAACAAATGATGTTGACTTTTTTAAGATTATTTTGTAGCATGCAACTTTGCTAAAGCTATTAATTGTCTCATTATCTTTGCTGATTATCTAGGATTTTCCAATATGCTATCATATCATCAACAAATAGGGATGATTTTATCACCTCTTTATCTATCTTTATGCCTTTGATTTCTCTCTCTTTTTTATTACTGTTGCTAACATCTGCAGAACATTTCAAATAATAATGGGGAGAGTGGGCCTCCTTACTTCACTACCATATGAAAAGGTTCTTGTGTATCCCTATTGCATATCATGCTTATTTTTGGTTTTAGATAGATTTTTTAAACAATATTTTTAAAAATCCCTCTATGTCTATACTTTGTAGGGGTTTTATTGGTTTGGTTTGGGTTGGTTTTTAGCATAAAAGTGTTGTACTTTGTCAGACTTTTTCTGTATCTGTTGAGATGGTCATATGATTTTGGATGGTTTGGCTTTTAATATGATTAATTATGTTGATTGTTTCCCTAATGTTGAACTATCTTTGTATTCCTTGTATAAATCCCATTTGGTCATTTCTTGGATCATTTCCCCTGCTTTAGATATTAGGACTCTGTCTCATAAAAGGATTCTGATAGGGTATTTTCTTTCTCAACTTTTAATAAAAATTTGTGAAGTATTGGTTTTTCCAATTTATCTATTTCTCCTCTAATTTTGATATCTACTATTTTATGGCTATTTTAGGCTTTTTTATTTGTTGGCTTTCTCATTATTTAAAAAATGAAGATTTAGTTCACTAACCCTCTCTTTTTATATTTTGTCAATGAATATTTGTAGAGTTATGATTTTTCCCTTGCAAACTGCTTTAGCTATATCCCAGAAATTTTGGTGTGTTGTTTCATCATTAAAATTTTCTTTTACATAGTTATTAATTACTTCTATGATTTGTTCTTTGACCTATTCATTATTTAAGATTTCATTGTTAAATCTCCATTTGGTTTTGTGTCTTTGGTTTGTGGTCCCTGGACCAAATACTCTTTTTATTGCACAATGGTCTGCAAAGGATGTATTAACTATTTCTGCCTCTTTACATTTGTTTGCAATGTCTATGTGCCCTATTTTGTAAAAGTTTCACATGGTGCTGAAAAACATGTATATTCTTTTGCTGCCCCATTTAGAAGGTGCCATTCGTCTTTTAGCTCTAGTTTCTGCAGCAATTTAGTCTATTCTATATTTTATCTTCTGTTTAATATTTCAGTTAGATTTATCCAAAACTGAGAGAGGGATATTGAAGTCCCCTGTCACTGCTGTGTAATTGTTTATATCTTCTTGTAATTCAGTTAAGTTTTCCTTTATGAATTTGGATGCTAGGGCAGTTGCATCATATAAGTTTATTGCTGATATTGGTTCGTTGTCTATGGTTCCTTTCACCAAAATGGATTTTCCTTGTTTATCTCTTTTTATTTTTTGAATGCTTGTTTTTGCTTTGTCAGATAGTATGATTGTAAGCCCTGCTTTTTTTGGTTCACTTGATGCATAGTAAATTTTTTCCATCCCCTCATTTTTATTTTGTGTATGTCTCTTTTTTAAATGTGTTTCTTGTAAGCAACAGATTGCAGAATTTTGTTTTCTTATCCATTCTGTCACTCTTTTTTATTTCATTGTATTGTTTAACCCATTCATAGTTGAAGCTCTGAGTGTTAGGTTTATATTTTTCTCCATTTATTCTAAATTTTTTTTCAAGTTATGATCTTTTTCTCTCCTGCTGTAAAAACAGCACTACCATTCCTTCAGTTTCTTAGATTGCTCTTTTTAAAAGGTGGCCCTATTCCCAGTAACTCTCTTCCTCTCATCTCTGATCCCCAGTTTCCATTAGTTACCCCTTTCCTTTTAGGGTTTTGTTTATTAGTTCCTTTTATTTTCTGTTTTCATCTGGTTATTTAATTGTTGCACCCTTTTTGCCCCAGTCAAGTAGATTCTCCCTTTCTTCCCTCCCCTTCAATTAGTCCTGTTCATTAGTTTTAAGATATCATTTTTGCATCCCTTTCCAGAGAGGTTTTCTCTCCCTCTCTTCATTATCCATCCTCGCTTTCTGTCTACTCTAGATCCCCATTCTCTAGGTCATTACCACTCTAATTATCTAGTTTCTCCCTATTCTTTGTATTTCTCATTGAATCAAAACTTTCAAGGTCTCCATTTTAAGATCTCCCCTCTAAGCAGTTTCTGCTACTGCCTTATCAAACTTGGCACATGAGTTTCCTTCTTCTATTGTGCCTCCCTCCCAGAACAAAGCCAATTCCTTCAGGTTCCAAAGAGGACAATGCCCCATGGTAAGAACCCCCCTTTTCCATATCCCTGATTATATAATCCACCACTGATCTATCACTTCCTCCTGGTCACCCTCTTTTCTCTATTTGCCTCAAAATCTTTTCCCTGGCTCCATGCCCTTCCAACCTCCCAGGTACCAGTTCCAGGAGTTCCAACTCCCCTCTCCCAAGGTAGGACGTGTGGTCTTTTCAAGTACTAAATCCCCCAGAGCACTGACCCTTCTCTCCCCTCTCTTATGTACCCTCCTATTTTATAATGTAGTCCTACAAGAAAACATTTATTCACTTGTAGACATGGTATCACAAGGTTCTGTCCATAATACTCTAGGCCTGCCTCTTTGTTGTTACCTTCACCTGACTTCCACTGTCACCTCTGTCTCTTTGTATGTCTTTGTGGTCTTTTTGTCACCCTGTTGCTGTCATTGGTGGCCGCATTCATTCATCTCTCCTACATTTCTGTTGTCGGTGGTATTCTAGAAAGAAATAATCTCTATGTCTGGTTTTCTTTTAAAGAATATTTCAAAAGCCTCTTTATTATTTTCATTTATGGTTAAGTTCAGATTTGTAGGATAGGTCACCCTGGGCTGCATCTAGAGCTCCATTGCTCTTCAGAACACATTATTTCCCTCCCTCCTGCATTTTCTGGTGGGTGCAGAATAGTCTTGTGTTATTCTATCTTCCTTTCCTTTGTATTTTAAGGTCTTTCTCCTGATGACTTGAAGAACTTGTTATTTTTTAATTGAATTAATAAATTTAACCACTGTGTCTTGGAATTGGCAGTCTATTTTTGTGGATGAGATTTAGGAATTATCTCAATTGGTATTTCATTTTCTGTGTTCAGAAGTTCTGGGCAGTTCTCTTGTATTGTTTCCTTGTGTTATAGTGTTGTCTTTTTCTTCTGTCACATTCTTCTGGAGACCTGTGATCCTTAGGTTGACTTTATATATCCTGTCTTTGAGATCAGTACGTTTTGCTTGCATAGTGAGCATATTTCTTTTAATGTTACTGTTTTTTGCTTCTCTTCTTCTGGATTGTCTTTCATTTCCATGTATTTGCATTCCCCATCTATTGTTCTCTCTTCTGTTTCTTTGGTGAGACTTGCCTTCATAGTTCTACTATGTTCTACTCAGTTGTTCTACTCTGCCCATTATTTTTGCTGTGTAGGCCATAAATTCTACTCTCATAATTTCCATTTTTCTTTTAAACCTCTCAGGAAAAGTATGTTATAATTCCATGTTTTCCTCAAATTTCACAGGGTCCTCTGTCTCATAAAGGGTTGGATCATTTTCCTTTGTTTTACCACATTTATTCATAAATGCCTGACCTCGTATACTAAATCTGGAGGCCATGTTTCCTTCTTCTGCTAATATTTTCCCAGTTGATCTATCTGCTTATGTTCAAGGTTTGATTTTTCTTCTTCCTGTAATCTTTGGTACTTGCAGTATTTTCCCCCTTATTTTCCCTTATTATTCAGTTTCTGACTACCTCCCCTCTGGTGGCGATTTCCTTTGGAATTGCATCTCAAAGCCTCTCGGCATCCTCACATGCTAGGCAATTGATGCTTCACCAGCCTAAGTCTCTGCCCCAAGTGACTTTTTTTGAGGGCGATGGACCCAACTGACCTCAGCTGGATGCTGAACTTTTCCCCTTAGGCTTAGTGAAATGCCGCACAAACCTCCCTCAGCCCCATACACACATGGTGACATATTCCAGTGTCTTTTCCCATTCCTTCTATTCCTCAGTTTTCTGGTCTGGCACTGGTAGTTCAGAATGCTGCCCACGCCGGTGCTACGGGATTGATTTCTGTAGTTAGGGTCTCTGAGGTAGAGTATGATGTCGAGTTCTACTTCAAGCTCAGACACATGGCTGGTCTCTTTCCCTCTGTTTCTGGCTCCCCTGCAGAGAGAATCTTTTGCAGCACAGAATGCTGCCTGCTGAAGCATTGGCTATGTGGTCCCAGAGAGTTCCTGTCCCTGAAGAGCTGCCACAGCACTGGCACTGGCTGGCTGTCATGGCCCAAACAAACTTCCCCAGACTGAAACTGGCATCTCTACTCCACTGGAATGAGGTGTGTGCATGTGTGTGTGTGTGTGGGGGGGGACTATGAGCTTGGGTTTGGTTACTAGCCTGTATGTCATAGCCTTGAGTCAGCCAGTGTGACTTCACTGCCAATGGCATGGGAAGTAGGGAAGAAGGGCTGAGTGAGCTCAGGGTAGGCATAATTTGGTAGGTTGGTTTGCTTTGGTTTGCTTACCTTCTTTTGGCTTCTGAATGTCCTAAATCATGGAAGTAGTTAAAGTTGCTTCATCTTTGGTGCACAATTTATTTTACAGAGCTTAGTGAGGTTGAGGGGATCAGAGAAAATCTCTAGTCCTCTAGCTTGTTGATCACATGACCTAGAAAATCCTCCATCTTTTTTAGCTCAAAACATTTTCTAACTAAGCTTCCCCTAACCTGGTGCAGCTGTTATTTAGAACCTGAGTGTGTTATAGCAAAGTAGCACTAAATTTGGGGTCAGAGGGACTGGGTTCAAATCCTGGTTCTATTCTTAGGAAATAGTAGATCTTGTGTGACTTAAACTCATTTCTACCTGTTCCTTCTCCTCAGATTCCTCCTCTATCACGTGAGGTAGTTAAATTCGATGATTTTCCAAGGTTTCTTAGGGGTCCAATAGCCTAGGAGCCTATTTTTCCCCCACTTAAAAGTCATATCATTAAATAAATCCATTATTTTAGTCTGCTGAAACCTTTTTGAACACTGACTTTTTGTGCTACTGCTTACAAAGTGTGACAATGAGCTGATATCTGTGTTCTAAAGTGTGGCATCCTAAGCAAACTTGCAAACTTTAGGGGTGGATTGAGTGTCTAAAGATAGTCCAAAGGGATTTCAAGTCAGGTCTGCTGAATGAGGTGGGAGATTACTCTGGTTCATCCCATTTGAGGTTAAAAAAGGAGATGAGACAAAGAAACAATGAACCTGGTTTATTTGCATGGCTCATAAGCCGTCTCTGAAGCTCATTCTCAAGAAAAAATCCTAAATAGATAGGTGCTATCTACTAAGGGAGCAAATGGTTTACTGACACTCACTCCAATACATGTCTTCCTAACTCTAAATCCAGTGATCTATCCATTGTGGTTCCTAGATGCCTCTTGTGTGGTGACCAGTGTTTAAACTGGAGACTGAGCTGTAATTCCATGGCTATACTAAAGGGACAGCCTTGGCCCCTCAGAACGTCTCTGGCAAAGCTTCTCTGGAGACTTTCAAGAGAGGAGGATTACTTTTAGGCTTTCAGCAGACAGGTGAAGAGGGCTAATTGATGCCTCACTTTCTTCTAGGTCTACTCTTGCCCTATCTTAGGTAAATGAGTATCCTGAGATAGAAGGGCCCAAGTAGTGGGTGAGCCTGAGGGAGTCTTTGGAGAGGTTCCATAACAGCAGCAGCCTGGTCCAATAAGGAGCCAGAGCAGCAGGTAAATGACCTACATGGCCAAGCTCAGTAATTGACTCAAGAGCTGAAATACTGAGCCCTGTTGGAAGCTAGAGGAGCTAAGCAAAGGGGCAACTCAAGTCAGTAGAGATAACAAAACATATCAAAATGATAGTTGCTGCCCTCAGGGAGCTGGTATTCTAGTGAGCTGCCATTACTTCTGTTTGAACTCAGGTTTTTCACCTAAAAAAAATAAAAATGACTCAGTAGCTTCAAAGAGTGGTTCAGTGGCAATGTAGCAAGAGATCTACAGCAGACTATCCCCCAAATCTGTGATGGTTAACATTTTTTTCAACTATATGGATAAAGTTATAAATGGAATGTTCACCAAATATATACTCAAATCTGAGAAATATAGCTAACACAATAGAGGAAAAATTCGGAATTAAACAGAATCTCAACATACAAAAAAAAAAGAGGGGTATCTCATCCATTGCTGGTATCATACGCAGAATGAACTTGGTGAGGAAGAAAATGAAAGGAGAAATGAACTGCCAGGGGTACCCTCCCAGCTCCCCCCCATGTGCTCCATCTATGTGCCTGGTGACCTTTGCACTTCCAGATTGAGCGCACTATCCTCAGGGACCTTGTGTACATGCAAGGTAAGAATGCACCTGCCCCCACCCCTCAGTTTGGACAGCTTATTTTTACAACTACTGTTTTGGTTATATTTCCCCTCTTGGAAAATCTGGTTGATTGATTTGGAGGATAATGATGATTTGGGGAATTTAGTGAGCAAGTATTAGAAAGCACAGCTCTATAGCTCTGATGGGAGCAGTTATGTTCTCCCCTTTGGGAAGCTAACTTGTGAGTGCAGTATGAGGTGGGTGAGTGGCCCTAGCAGGGGATGCTACCCTTACAATAAATGGTTCCCTTCCCAAGGGGATAGCTTTGAAGGATAACTCACATCCAGATGTGCCAATTCTAATATGTTTATTTTTCATTTAGATTTCATCACACTTTAGTTACATCTTGTATGTTCTTGTGGAAATAAAATTCCCAAGATATTTGCAAATGACAAATATGTATTTTACTTGAACAAACAGAAACCTCCAAATGGCTAACTCAGTTCCACTGAGCTTCAGAGTCTAAGGGTCTGATGCAATGAGACTCTGAAAGTTAAGTTTCAATGGACCATTCCCAGCTAAATTCAAACATAATTTTTGAACTGCCTACTGTATGCAAAAGCAAACCACCAGGGACACAAGAGTGGGAGGTAGAAAATGTACAGGATTATTTGTGATACAAGGATGAATGGGAGAATATCATTGTAGAGCTCAAGGTGAAAGGGACCCTAAAGTCATCTGAAAGGTAGCATGGTGTATTAGAGGCTTTGGACAAGGATGGAATCAATGATGCCAGCTAGCTATCCCCTTTTCATAAGCTTAAAGAACTAGAATATATTTTAGAAGTGTATTTTAGCCATAGGGAAGCCATGTCATCAATGCAAAAGCATAGGATTTAGTAAGCACTCAAATCAATCAATTAACAAGCATTTATTAAGCACCTACTACATGCCAGGTATTATGTGAGGCACCAGGGAAACCAAGAGAAGGAAGAGACTTTGGTGTTCTAACCATCTTCACTTTGTAAATGACAAGGGTGACACTGAGAGAAAAGACCTGACTTACCCAAAGCCAAGGTCGCGAGAACTAGTGGCAGAGCTGTGATTCAAACTCATAAAGTCCTCTAGGTCCGATGCCATTACTTTTTCTACTCCACCAGAGCTGCAAGTTTAGACTTGCATCTGCACTTTTCAATTTCCATTTTAACTTTCTGTCAAACCATATTACTACTTACTTTAAGTACAGAGGAAATAGTTGGCATCAACTTTTATGATATGTAATGCCGCCCAGGCTGTTTATGAAATGTAAGGAATGGACCAATTAGGAACGAATTGGAACAGGTTTTGCACATCTCCTTCATTCATTATGAATTTGCTGGTTAGGAGTCAGACTTTGAGTCAAGTAGGGAATATAGATTAAGACAAACTAAATCATGTTTGTTTACTAATAACTCAACATCTTCATCACACCCACGTAATTTGCATTGCTTAACAAACACAGGTATATTCATCTTCGAAATGCACACCCCAGAGGACTTAAAAGTTAAAAAACAGCCTGATTTTTACCATGGGAAAAAAAAACTTAATTTCCAGAGTTTAAACTTGCTATACTACATCTTTTTAAAGTTTCAAATCATAGACCAGTGGGGAACTGAGTCACAGCAAACTCTGCCTAATTGGCTATTTCAATCAGAAGGGCTCCAGCTCTTTATAGTGTCAATTTCAGACTATCAACCACAAAGTGCCTGTATTTTAGGGCCATTTGTCAAAATGACCACTTGGCTAAGAAATGATTCGCAGTGTCTCGAAGGAGGCTTCACTATGTTTAAGAAGGAAATTGGATTTTTTTTTCCTGCCATGATTAAAGTCCTTTTTTAATACACTTCCTGATTTTGTGGAGTGATTGCCTTCTTTTCTCTGCCCACAGTGCTAAACTGATGATAGAAAATGATAGAATTTGACAGTTAGATGGGAAGCTAGTTATCTGCTCTAACTCTCTCTACCTTTCTTTTCTTTTGTGATTAAAAAAAATGGTCTTTGTTGTTTTAACTTAACATTCATCAACAATCAGAGACATTTCGATATACCAAGGACAAAAGAAAGGATTGGCTATGAAACCATGAGAAATTGTAAGTGTGCATTGAGTTTAGCGAGGTAATAATTCAGTTGTCTTTTTTGTGTCTCCCTTCTCTACTATTCTGTTTGTTGTATATCCCTTTCTCTTCCCAAGAATTGAAACTGAGGCTAAGAGAGGGAGAGGGACTCATCCAAGGACAAGGGTCAGTGCTAGCTGGAGGACCAGGACTCAGGAAATCAGGGTTCAAATCAAAGGGCTTAGACCAGATGGTCTCTAAGGCTATTCTGGCTCTAACAATCCATATGGGGGACCATACATCGAGGGGACTCAGCTGTATAGCATGGGTAGAGCTGAGTCTTAAGTCTAAGACAGGACTGTTTGAAATTTGTTTGACTGAAAGATTCAACATCAGTTGTTTTCAGATAAATACTCTTAAACAAATACCCGATTTGCTGTAGCATTCACAGGCATAACCATTGTCTTTGTTACTTCTCCTCTTTACCCAGTTGAACCTCAGTACCTCTGTTGCCATGGGAGCTGTTAGAGGAAAAAAAGTGACTTGGGGTCTGGGGAGACTATAGTTCAAAAGAGGGAATAAGGGAGGAGCTGTGAAAAGCAAGCACCATTTAGGGAAGACTGGGAGGACCAGTAGCTCTAAGTTTTAATCTTGGAAGGAACTTCCTTCCACTGAGAAGACCCAAGGCTGAGACTCAGAGAAGAAATTCAAAGAGATGGAAGAGAAAGTGGGCTATAAGCCATACTCTTCTCTGATGCTTCTCCTGCCAAGCCAACAGGGAACTGTAGGAACTAGATGTTGCATCTTCGGCAAAAGGTGGGAAAGTAAGTAGAGCTGAGACCTCACAAAATAGCAGCATCCAGGAAAGTAGGCAGAGCCGTGATCAGGTGGGCTGGCATCAGTGGTCTGGACTGGAGAATAGACTGGAGTTGGAAATATGACCTGCATATGTCTTCCCAATGCTTCAATTCAATTCAATGGAGCATGTCCAGTGTAGGGAGACAAGAATGGTGAGTGGTCTGGAAGACATTCCACATGAAGGTCAACTGAAGGCCTTAACTGGGGATAGTTAGGGGAAGAGTATTGCCTGGAGAAAAAAACCAAGCCTGCTCCCCTTTCCCACAAGATTACTTCATTTCCTCTTTCCTCACCTAGGTAGTCCTTAATCAGTACTTGTTGACTTGACTTGTTGACTACTGACCCACCAGGAGGGGTGGCGGAGGAGAAGAGGTTCAACCCCTTGGTGGTAGCCATCAGAACCCATGAGTGAAAGACTGTTCTTTTAAATGCTCCTTTCATTTTTATGCTACATGAAATTTCATTAAAGTCTACGGCCATTTGCTATGATTTGTGTCTACAAGCATACAGTCTGGGCCAGAGAGAAGGGGGAGGCAACCCAAAAGGGAATAGAGATTTTCGTCAGCTCAGGCCAAAGTGGGGGAGTGAACCAATTAGTGAAAGAATTTCTGCAATTCCAATAAGCTCTGAGATCTCTGTACCCTGGACTGTTTGGAGCCAGAGAGAGATTGAATAAGTAAATGATCCAATAGCAGTGAGAGGCGGGGGTTGGTGTGATTGTTTAGGTAATCATGCAGCATCAAGCAACCCAGCATCCCCACCTGGCAATCTGCGTATATAAATGCCTTTGGGAGAGTTAAGGGACTGTTGCTCATACATCCATGTAAATTAATTCAACCAGATTGCTGAGACCCATTGTACTGAGGGATTCACAAACTCTCAGAGTTTATCTGAGGCCATCTGAGTCCAATGTGAACTGAAACAGAAGTTTCCTCCACAACATTTCTGACTTCCAGTTTCCATTTGAAGAACCCTCAGTGCTAGGGAACTCATGTGTAGAAAGTATTTTGCAAGACTCAAAGTACCATATAAATGTTAGCCATTATTATATTAAAACAGCTGGAACCATTAGAAAGTTTTTAGCTAAAATTAACCACTGTATGGTCCTGGTCCAGCTCTCTAATTCTCCGTAGAATGAGGCTAGTCCCTGTTTTCCATGACAGTCTTTCAGATACTTAAAGGCAGCTATTGCATTTCCTCTAAGTCTTCTCTTCTCCTGGACAACCATCCCCAGTTAAGGCCTTCAGTTGACTCTCGTGTATAATGCCTTCCAGTCCACTCACCATTTTTGTCTCCCTACACTGGACATGCTCCAGTCTATTGATGATTGTCTAACTTCATGTTGGGCCTATAACTGAACACAGTGTACCAGATGTGGTCTGACTTGGCACAAAAGACTGTTATGCTATCACCTTTCAAGTTCTTTACCCCAGGGCAGCTGAGACCTGACCACAGGGGTGTATGATCCACCAGAGAATAAGAGGAGAGCCTGCACCCCACCCTCGTTGGAATAGACAACTGAACACTCTTCTATTCCTCCTTTCTGAATCATTCCTGTGCTGTGCATGTTTGTAAGCGCCTTCCTTCAGAGCTGGGTTTTGGCTTTCATTAATTACAGCAGTGGCACAGTTGTCATTGGGCAAATTTCCCTCCAGATGCTTCCCCCCCCATCAGCCTCCCTCCCTTGGAGGGAAGGCTCTATGCTTGAGAGACAGTAACCAGCAAGCAGAATTTCTCCCTTTTCCTTTAGGGTGGGACAGAGCTGTGTCACACAGGATGAGCAGGTGTATATGGATTGAGATCATTATCTTTTCCCTAATATTCATACCTCTTCCAACCTTTCCTATTACTATCAAGGGCAGCCCCCATCCTTCCAGGTTCTCACAACCTTGGTGTCACTTTTGACTCCTCACCTTGAACCCAGATACTAGAAGCTCTCCTTGGTCAGGGTAGCACACCCAGGTTGTTCTGGAGCTAGCTCATACTGCCTCTGAAAGGACAATTGCTAAATTTTCATTGTTAACATTTACATCTCAGAAATAGGAAAACTCTACAAATCAGGGCTTGAATTAGCATTTTATTGATTGTCTAAGCTTATGACAGTGATAAAGAAAATGATTATAATGCAGATAAAATTTAAGAGTGTGCTATGTATACTTTTCTTCTGGAGTGTTAAACATCTCAAGATATTGAAAAATCTGAAGAGCCAACACAGCCCTGACAGGGTTTCAATCCATGCACATCTAGTCAGTTGCCTAATCTCATCAATTTTACCTCCACATTTTTCCAGTCTATCCCCTTCTCACCCCTCACACATACATCACCCCAGTTCATCACTTTTTTCCTTTTCCTTTCAGTAGCCTCCTAAGTACCTCAGGCCTTTTTCCTATTCCAGTCCATCCTCTGTATCTGCCAAAGTGATTTTCTTAAATCGAAGATCTGACCATTCTCCTACTTAATAAACTCCAGCGACTCCTTATTGGAGTATAGTATCAAATAGTATTTAATCTTTATGTTATTCTTTTTCATGTCTCTTTTGTGTAAATTTTATGATGTATGTAATTATTAGCATAGTAGTACATTGAATAATTTATACACACTCAATTTAGTTTTTACTCTCAGTCTCAGTTTCCTCATCTATAAAGTGGGAATAATACTTCCAGTTGTACTTTCCTCTCAAGGTTGTTGAGATGGTACAAAGTGTGCTTGAAAGTATGCTCTAGAAATGCTGTCTATACTCACCTTGGATAAGCACTACAGATGGACTATGGATTGAGTCCGGAACTGAACAGCAATGTGAGAGTAAGGCCAAATTGCATTTGGAGAATTATGAAATTCCCATTACAATACCAGGCTGCTCCTCAGGACACAAGTCTTCTTCTTCTTCTTCTCCTTCTCCTTCTCCTTCTCCTTCTCCTTCTCCTTCTCCTTCTCCTTCTCCTTCTCCTTCTCCTTCTCCTTCTCCTTCTCCTTCTCCTTCTCCTTCTCCTTCTCCTTCTCCTCCTCCTCCTCCTCCTCCTCCTCCTCCTTCTTCTTCTTCTTCCTCTTCTTCTTCATTGCAAATCTTGGAACATCACTGTCTCTGACAATGACAAAGAATAATAGAAAGATGGTGGGCACAAGTAACAACACGGTTAAAAAAGTCCAAATCTTCTGGCCTACCAAAGTTCACAATAAATTATTCATGAGATATGGTCTAAGGAATGGCATTGAGGAAATGTATGATTAAAAAAAGAGATGGACAGGCCATGTAATTAGAGTGAGGGATCATGAATGGGCTGTCCACGTGCTGCTCTTGGACTTGCAACATGTGAAAAAGGCTGGAGGAAGGCCACCAGCACATTGGGTTGACCCTTTGTGGAGGAATGATGGAATAACACAGACAAGACTTGCACAGGGTGAGAGGCCATGCACTGATGGAGGCCAATTCTCAAATCAATAAGATGTGAGCCTATTAGAGCACTGAGAAATAGTTGTTATTTAAATGGGTCTTGTAGTGGGTTAGCCTGTGAACCTAGAAATCACTGCTTATGTAAGGGTAGAGTTTGGTAGAGTCAATCAATAATCACCCTGCCCCACTTAACCTTGGTACCTTTATTGGGTGAGATCATATCTTAATTGAATCAATCAAAGCTATGAACTAGAAATAAAGGAGGCCTAGACATTCCCAGTGAATCAATCAATCAAAAACTTTCATCTGAGTGCAAAGACTCGTTTATCAATTTAGAAGTCCCAGAAAGCTACTGGAGGAAAGGGTGTATAGGAAGTGTACTTGGAGTTGTTGAGGAGACTTGGTCACCATGCTGTGGGTTTTGTTTTAAATAGGAAACTAATGAAGAACCCCAAACATTTTCAAGCATCTGGCAACTTGATAATGTGAACCATCCCAGCCAAGCCCAAGAGTGAATCACTGGGTGCTGAGGAGGAAAGCTGTGGCTCCAATCTTACCCTTGGCCTAAGCCTTAGTCTCTTCCCTGCACCCCATTGACCAGAAGAGTATTTTATGAACTTTGGAGGATTGGAGAGTTTAGACTTTTTCATCGTGTCATCTGCACCCTGTCCCCAGAACAGCACTGACTAGTAGGTACCTGTGTCTGAGTATCGGCACTGAGAGCAGAGAACATATTCTACCCACTGAGGAAAGGCGGTTTCAGGACTCTCCAAGGAGCCTAGCAGAAAACGACAAGATCTTTCAGTTTTTTATGGCTATTCAATGAAGAGATAAGACGAATCTAGCATAAGAACAGCCAGGAGCTGAGTTTGGCTTATATATTTGCTAAGCATTAACCCTCTGTGTCCTGGTCTCTGTATGTAATGATGAGAGAGCGGGTCACTGACTTGTGGGGAATGTGTGGGGGCGATGCATCAGCTATACCACCTTAGTGGTGCCACCGCTCCTTCTAAAAGCTGTTTGTCTGACTAATTGATATCACTTGGTAATCATTTTGAGCAAAACACACCAGTGGAAGATCATGAGAAAGATACTCTAAACCAACTGAGGTACCCCTAGAAACCCAAGGGGAGTAGTAGCCACCATCTGTGGATTAAGCCTGCCGATGTGAGTGTGGGTTGGGAGAGTGAGTCTAGAGCATTTGCTATACAAAGAAGGAATGTTTCTATGGGAAAATGTGCCCTGAGCTTCAAATCCATCTCTCTAGCCATCTTCATCTCATGGTGCCTTGAACTAGTGTGGTAACATGATTATAACTATTTCTTCCTTGTGATTTATGCTACAAAAAACTTGGACTATTTTCAGAATCTCAAACCATGCCTGGTACATTCTGACCTATGTGCCTTTGTTAACACTGTCCCCCATTTCTGATGTGCTCTCTTCACCTAATGAACTTACCATCTAACTCAAATTCTACCAACTCAATAAAGGTTTTTATGTTTTCCTTAGTTAGCAAAGGAATTTTCCCTTAAAAGCACAAAGCATGTGGTTTCCCATTTTCTCTAATGCACCTATTACATATTGCTTGGTACTATTTTTGTATGGGTGATATGTCCCCACTAGAGTGTGAACTCCATGAGGGTAAGGTGCTTGCCTGAGGCGAACTGTGAATTTTTGCCAATTCCCTAACAAAGTACCTTTCCTGTTTCCACCCGCCCCTCACCAGTCCTCTAGCTCTGGGATAGGGATAGGAAAGAGAGACTGGACCTGCGATTTTGTCGATATATGGAAGTTCTACATGAAGAAACTCCATCTACCAATGGGTAGAGAATATCTTTATCTGAGAGTTCTTCAAACCATAGCTCTAGAAACAGTAATCAATTTCATATTACATTCTTGGAAAGGATGAATTGATCAGTTTCACCCTTTTTACTTCCCAGATCAAAGCACCCCTCTCCGGCCACCGTTCCCCTTTAAATATATAAACACACATATATATATGTATATATATATATATATATTATGTATATATGTATATATATATATATAATATATATATGTATGTGTGTACATATATACACATAATATAGTAATATATGTATATATAAAACAATTCAGTCTCTGTCCTCTTTTAAATATATAAATATACATGCATATATGTGCACATATGTACATAAATATGTTGTTGTTCAGTTGTTTAAATCATGTTCAACTCTTCATGACCTCATTTGGGTTTTTCTTTTTCTTTTTTTTTTGCCCTTCCCCCTACCCCAAGATGGGATGCATTCTGAATACCCCTTCCCCTAGTCTGCTATCCCTGCTATCTCTGCCCCCCTTCCCCTTCTATTTTCTAGGGCAGGATAGATTTCTGTACCCCATTTCCTATATTTCTTATTTCCCAGTTGCCTGTGAAAACATTTTTTTAAACATGTGTTTTTTTTTAATTTTGTGTTCCAAATTTTCTCCCTTCCTCCCTTCCCACCCACCCTCATTGAAAAGGCAAGCAACTCAATATGGGCTGTACTTGTGTAGTTATGCAAAACACTTCCATAGTAGACATGCTGTGAAAAACTAACTCTATTTCCCTTAATCCTATCCTGCCCTCCCCCATTTATTCTATTCTTTCTTTTGACCCTGTCCCTCCTCAGATACTTGCAAAGATACTGGAGTGGTTTGCTATTTCCTTCACCAGCTTATTTTACAGATGAGGAAACTGAGGCAAACTGGGTTGAGTGACTTACCCAGGGTCACACAGCTAGTGTCTGAGGCCAGATACACACACACACACGTGTTTGTGTGTGTGTGTGTGTGTATGTATAGCCAGTCAGTCTCTACCCTCTAAGATCTTATATACTAACAGGATTATACATGTGTGTGGGGGGGTCTTCCCTTATTGCAATTTTATTAAGCTATAAGCTCCTTGCGGGCAGAGACTGACTTGCTTTTTGCATTTGTATTCCTAGACTACTGCCTGGCGCACATTAGTAGATGCTTAATAAATGCTTATTCTATTTATACAAATAACTTTACTCTATAATCTCAAGATGTTTCCGATTTAGCAGGGTACAAGCAAGTTGAATAAAAATGGCTTATGATTAACGAAAAAGAAATACATGCACAGACATTTTGACAGTTCTGATGAGGGAAAAGATCATTTCTAACTGACCACACTGACTAGGAGAAAGGGAAGAGGAAAGGAGGGCAGATAAGAACAAAGAGTTAGGGACAAGGTGGCACCTGAGATGGGCCTCGAAGGATGGCTAGGATTTCAACAGTAGGATCGCTAGCTGGAATTTCTATCCTGTTTGAAGGTTTGCAAAGTACTTTACAAATACGATTTTATTTGAGCATCACAATGACCTGGGGAGGTAGGTGCTATTATTATACCCATTTTATAGATGAGGAAACTGAGTCAGGCAAAATTTAAGCGATTTGCCCTATGTCCCACAGCTAGTAAATGTATGAGGTTGCATTGCAATACATATGCTCTATTATCCAGTCTCTGAGAAGGGCACTAGACTAGAATAGTATCTATATTCTCTCCTTAATATTGCTGGTCTATGGGTAAAATAGGTCTAAAATAAAAGCCATTAGCTTCCCAGGTCACTATCCTTTAAAGAGGGAGGGTAGTTCGTAAGTGACACTCACCGGTTTGATTGATCCTTCCCATCAACTGTTACTTATACAAAGAATCATCATAGTGAGTAGTTAATAAACATATTTATTCAAGCAAATACTGAAGGGGAATCAGGTTGCACATATTAGAATATACCAGAAAATACACACGGTGAATGAAATCCCTTATAAGATATGTCAGGTCCAATCAAGAGAAAGAAAGAAAGCCCACTCTCACACAAGGGGAAATTCTCTGAAATCTCTAGAACTATAAGCTGGAAATTGGGCATGTTGAAGAGCCAGATTCATTTATATGTCTTAGCTTCCAGAATCTTTCTCCCTTTCCCCATGTGTGTAGAGTTGGTCCTAGCAGGAATTGGGAACCATATGTGTCTTCTTTCAAAGAAGGGGGAAAAAAGGATGTCTTTCCTCTCCAAAATTCTAGCACCAAACTCCTTTCCTGAGTCATGCCTCATCGCATTAGCATTTCCTTTACCCATTTAAAGACTTTTATAAAAAATGCCCCCAGCTGTGCTAGAAACGTGAATGCCATTTATCTTGCCCTGAGTCATGCCATGGTATCACTTCCCAGCTATTTCCAAATCTTGCCCTTGCCATGGCCCCCAGACTCCTTATGCATTGTACCACCCCCTCCTTCCTCCAACATTAGAATATCAGCTCCATGAAAACAGGAAGTGTCTTGCCAGCCTGCGTTAGTATGCCCTAGCACTTAGCATGGTAGTGACACATAATAACTATTTGATAAATGCTTTATTATTCATCACTCATTCAAAAACAACTCCCATTTCCACAGTGCTTTTATATTTGCAAAGTACTTTCTTTTGAAAGCTTTTTATTATTGTGAACTTAGCCATCATCTGCATGAACATTTCCATATGTGAAGAACCAACAAAAAATGAGATTGTGTATGAAACAACAAATTTCTGTTAGGTTCAATTTTTGAAAGTGCATATTAAATTTCATGTGGTGCTAAATAAATTACCCTATTTATTTGTGTCCCCTTCTGAGCTTCTTTTTGTTCCCTTTTGCAGATTTTTAATGCTTTATTGATGCTCTCTCTTTTTTTTTATATCTCCATTGCTACCCACTGACTCTGCCTCCTACTTCCTCCTGAACAGAAACTCTCCCCTGTAACAAATAAATATAGCAAAAAGTACTTTCTTCCCAACAACCCTGTGAAATAGGCAAAGCAAACATTACTATCCTCATTTGACAGTTGAGTGAAGTGAGGGTCAGAGAATTTCTGTGATCAACTAGCGTCACTTCTTAAACCCAGGCCTTTGCACTCCAAGACCGGAGTTACTATCACTACACCACGCTGCCTTCTGAGTTCCAAAATTTTGGAAATGCAAACAAAATAGTCCTTAGGGGAAAATGTATATCTCTATGCACTTTCATCAAGGAAATAGAGTAAGAAATTGGGGTTGCAGCTAAAAAAAAAAAACTTTACGAAACCAACAAATCAAAAAGCAAACAGTTAAGTACTAAACTGGAAATTCTGAAAGTCAAAGAATATATTAACAAAATTGAAAGAAAAATCAAATTAAATTAATAAACTAGGAACTTTTTAAAAAATAGACAAAACATTAGCCAATTTGATTTAAGGAAAAATAATGAAAAATCAATTTACCAACATGAAAAATACAAAGAATTCACAATAAATGAAGGAGAAATTAATAGAAATTATTTTGCTCAATCACGTGCCATTAAAACTGACAACCAAGATGAAATAAATGAATATTTAAATAAATATAAAATGTCCAGATGAACAGAACAAGAAATAGCAAATTTAAATAACCCTATCTCAGAATAAGAAATTGAATAAGCCATAAATGAAATCCCAAAGGGGAGAAAAGCATGAGAACATGTGGATTGACTAGCAAATTCTATCAAACATTCAAAGAATTATGAATTATAATATTACATAAACTATTTGAAACATAATCAAAGAAGGTATCCTACTAAATTCTTTCTGTGATACAAGTATGGTTTTGATGCTTAAGTCAAGGAGAATCAAAATAGAGAAAGAAAACTATGAATCAATATCCCTAATGAACACTGATGCAAAATTTTTTTTGTAAGGTAATTGGGGTTAAGTGACTTGCCTAAGATCACACAGCTAGTAAGCAAGTGTTTGGTCTAAGGTTGGATTTGAACTCAGGTCCTCCTGACCTAAGGGCCAGTGCTCTATCTACTGTGCCACCTAGCTGCCCCTAAAAAATATTTTAAAAAAAATGAAGACTACAATAATATCTCACAAAGACTATATGCTATGGCTAATTTTTACTTACACTAGGAATTCAGGATTGCTCAAGTATTAGGAAAGCTATCAAGATAATAATCATAACAAGGCCATGTTAACCATGTTAGCAATCATATTAATAATGATAACAATAAAATCACATTATTATATCAGTAGATGCAGAAAACATATTTGTGTTTTAAAAATTATAAGACATAGAAATAAAGAGACCTTTCCTTAAAGTGATAAACAGTATAAATCTAAAACCAAGTGCCAACATTATAGGTAATGAGGATGAACTAGAGGCCTTTCTAGTAAGATCATGGGTAAATCAAGGATGTTCATTGTCACCACTATTATTAGATATGGTCCTACAATGGCAATGACAAGAAAAAGAAATTGAGGAAATAAATATAGGCAAAGAGAAAACAACATTATTGCTTTTTGCAGATGGTATGATAGTTTCCTTAGAAAAGCCTAGATAGTCAACTAAATTTAATTGAAATATTTTCAGCAAAATTTCAGAATATAAAATGAATCCACACAAATCATCAGCATTTTAGTATGTTCCCAGTAAAACCTATCAGGAAGAGATAGAAAGAGATATTCCATTTAAATTAAATATAGAATGTATAAAATACCTTATTGTCTACCTGAAAAAGCATATATGAACTATATATAAAAATGCTCTTTATACAAGTCAAAACAGACCTGAATGATTGAAGAAATATGAATTGCTCATGGATGTGCCAGACCAATATAATTAAAATAACAATAGTAGCTAAATTGGCTTCCTTATTCAGGGCCATACCAATCAAATTAACAAAGGATTACTCTATAGAGCTAGAAAAATGACAATGAAATTCATCTGGAGGAATAAAAGGTCAAGACTATCAAGGAAAATGATGGAAAATAAAAGGGGGAAGGAGTGAACCTAGTAGTACCAGAGCTCAAATATATTACAAAGCATAAATCCTCAAAATTGATTGGTACTGGTTAATAAATAGAGAGGTCAATCAGTGGGATAGTATAAGTACACAGCATCAGAAGCAAATAAGCATAGTAACCTAGTGTTTTCTAAATCCAAAATCCTCAGCTACAAAGACAAGGATTTGTCACTATTTGACAAAAACTTCTGGGAAAATTAGAAAGCAATCTGGCAAAAACTAGGTCTAGAGACATACCTTATATCAAGGTGAGCAACAAATGACCCAGACAAAAGGTGTGACATCATAAACAAATTAGAAGAACAGCAAAGAAATTATCTTTCAGGTATATGGATAGGAGAAGAGTTCATGACCAAATAAGGGATAGAGAGGATTGCAAAAGGTAAAATCGACAATTTTTATTATATAAAACTTTAAAAGTTTCTGTATAAACAAAAACAAAGCAGCTGAAATTAGAAGAAAAGCAGGTAAATGGTGGGGGGAATCTTTGCAGCAAATTTTTCAGATAAAGCTCTCATTTCTAAGATAAATATGGAACTGATTCAAATTTACAAGAATAACACCCATTCCTTAATTGATAAATATTCAAATGAGATAGAATTGGTAGTTCTTAGAGGAAGAAATCCAAGCTATCAAAGGCCATTTTTAAAAAAATGCTCTAAATAACTAACAATTCAAAATATGCAAATTAAAACAACTCTGGTTCTACCTTATACTCACCAGATTGATGAAGTTGACAAAAAGGGAAAATGACAAATACTGGAAGGGTTGTGGGAAAACTAGTTTATTATATAATCTGCACTGTTGGTGAAGCTGTGAACTGGTCCAGCCATTCTGGAAAGTAATTTGAAACTATGAAAAAAGTTATTAAACCCTGCATACTCTGTGAACCAGTGAAACCATTACTAGGTCTATACTCCAAAGAGATCAAAGAAAAGGGAAAAGGGCTATATAGATATAGATAGATAGATATAGATGTATGTATGTATGTATGTATATATATATATACATATATATGTATATATATAAAATGAAGAGAGAGAGAGAGAGAAATACTAGAAAATTTATAGCAGCTCTTTTCGTAGTGGCAAAAAATTGGAAAGTGAGGGAGTGTCCAACAACTGGGAAATGGTTGAATAAGTATGGTTTATGAAAACTATGAAATACTGCTGTGCTGTAAAAAATGATGAAGGGAACAATTTCAGAGAAACCTGGAAAGATTTGTATGAACTGATGCAGAGTGGGGTGAACAGAACCAGGAGAACAATTTATATAATAATAACAATATTATAAAGACAAACAACTTTGAAAGACTTAAGAACTTTTTTTTAATGCAATGAACATTTCCAGAAAATGCATGACGAAATGTGTTACTTTACAAGTGATGGAATTTGAGTGCAGATTGAGATCTATATTCTTTCAGACATAGCCAATGCAGAAATTTGTTTTGTTTGACTATACATTTTGTAGCAGGTTTTTTTCTTTAAATTTCTTTTTCAATGTGGAGGGATGGAGAGGTAGAGTTTGGTTAACTGAAAATAATTTTTTTTTTAAAGAAAGGATTGGGTAACTGGGAAAAAATCTTTGCAGCAAGTTTTTAGAATAAACAAGGGTCTCATTTCCCAAATATATTGGAAACCAATTCAAATTTATAAGAACAATAGCCATTCTCCAATTGATAAATAGCCCAAGGTATGAATAAGCAGTTTTTACAACCACAAAATGAAAAACAAGAAAAAAGGACAATGAAACACATGTGTATAATAGGACATACAGTAACAGCCTGACATAGAACTAAGCAAGCGTGGAGAAAACAAAGCCAATCTGGCTTTGCTTGGTAAATCATATGTTTAGAGTTAACCTACTGTCAACAGAGACCCACAGACATGACCATTGCTGTCATAAAAGGAAACCATATAAAACTATTACTTGTCCCAGGTAACCAACATACCACTAATTTATCAAAAAGTGTTACTAAAATCTAGGTAAATTACATCTGAAGCATTTACCTCATCTAGTATTTAGTAATCCTGTCCAAGAGGGAAAAAAGAAATTAGGTTAGACTGGCATAACCTCTTTTTGATGAAGCCAGGCTAGCTACCTTTCTACATATTCACCAACTATATCTTTAAGGAAATGTTCTAGACTAGTGGTGTCAAACGCAAATAGCAATACATAAGGATCCCTATGGGATACAGATGACTTAGTTTTAAAATGTAATATTATCTATGTTTGATTGTATTTTTATTTATTTTTTAAACCTTTCCCAATTTCATTTCAATCTGGCTCAGGCCACACTGGGGAGTATTGGGGGCCAGGCAGAATGTATGTCACCCCAGGAATCAGAGTCAAGTTCACCTTCTCAGAACTTTATTCTCTTCCCTTTTTGCAAATTAGGAGCACATTCGTCCATCTTCAATCTTGTATTATCTCTCTTATTTTCCATTATCTTTCAAATAGCATTGACCAAATCAGAAATGTCCTATTTCTATTTCTTGGCATCATCCAATCATCTGTTAATTTGTAATTATTTAGATAGTTATATCTAATTCTAGTGATTAGTCCTGATTGCCACTTTCAGTAATTATTTATATTCTATAGTCACATTCTTTGTTGCAGACTAAGAGGTTTACCTATAGCATTGTTTGATTTGGTTTGTTTTGGTTTTTCCCCAGATGTGTGATCTTATCAATGAAAGGAGTGCCCTCTACCAATTTGTAAAGACACTTTCTTTGCATCTTCCACTATTAGAGTTGCCTGGTGCCTGAGAAGTTAAGTGACTGAGGGTTAAGGTGGCAGGACGATGTGGTCTCAGAAGCAAGCCAGACTTGAGGTCATGTGTTCCTTGCTTGGAGGCTGAGTCCCTGCTTGCTTTTCAAAGCCATTTTTTGAGTGGGCATTTCTCAGTTGATAAAGCTCAATAGTCTCAATGGCTGATGAGTCAATTGCAAGCATTAATATGTCTACTGAAATGCACATCAGGAAAATCACACTGGATAATCCAGTTGTATGGAGGCTTTGAATTGTAGTGGTTGAAAGGGCTAGTTCTCTCAGATGTCTGGAACACATCATGTCCAGCACGCACACCCCCTTGGTTCAATCTTCTTTTCAGTAAGGATAAGGACATTGCCTTCTGCTAGGACAGATGTAAAATAATTGCTCTGTGCTGTCTTATTCTTTAAGAAAGTATAGTCTTTGAAAAGATGTTCAGAAGTCCACATAATATCCAATTCAGAGATGGAAGGAACCTTAGATATTTTAAAGAGCAGTCTGTACATCTTACATGAATCACGAAGCCACTTTGGTGATATGTCTGTCACAATGGACAATTTCTTTGCCATCTCCCAGGATGCTGAGCTGACCCTGGGCTCGTCAGAGCTCAGAATCTTGGTATATGTCTCCACTGACACTTTCTGCTAGGTGTAAGAGATGCTAAGAGGGGCTGTGTCAAGCTACTCATTGGCATAGACTTTACCCTTTCTTTCTCAGAGTGCCTTCAGTTCTTAAAACAGAAAGAAAAAAAAATTCTCTTCTAGTCTATTTTTCAGGACAGGAATTTGATTGAACTTTTTTCACCACGAGCACCCCTTTCTTACAAACAGGGAACACTCACTGGTCTGTTGAGTGGCTCTGAAAAATGGACCTGGAATGGCTTTTTCTGTTCTGTCTTCCTCACTGTGAGGTGCCCGAGATCATCCCAATAGGACTCCAGAGTTCAAAGCCTGGCAACCTTGGGGCTAGGACTGCGGAGGGGGGTGGGGAGTGGGGGGTGGAGAGGGGCTGGTGCAGCCAGACCGCTGGGCATGGAAGCCCAGAGAAGCCAGGGCGCCTGGAACGTGAGCCCGAGCAGGTTTGGACTTGGAACGGGGCCTGTGCTCTATGGGCACCGAGCTAAGCTAGGAACCAAATTCCTCCCCCCCCCAAAAACTAAGCTGGTGCAGAGGGGGCAGGGGAATGGTGTCTCCCACATATGTGTGTGGAAGTATGTTTGAATATTTGTGATTATGTTTTCTGAAGTAAATATCCCTTTGTAAAAGCTACTGTGTTATGTACATATGTATAAACATATATGTATTTATACACACGAATGCCTGTATTCATACATGTGTATTATACATGTACATGTATACCTGACATACATGTAGATATATAGATATATAAGAATATGGACAAATACTTCTAAAAATAAAAATAAAAAATCATTAACAACTACATGAAAGAATGCTCCAGATCACTTATAACCAAGGAAATGCAAAACAAATAACTAGGAGGTTTTACTACACAACCAGGAAATTGACAAAAGAAGACAAAAGATGAGACTAGTCAGTGTTGGAGGGGCTGTGGAAAGATAGGTGCACTAATATCCTGCTGGAAGAGCTGGGACTTGTTCCAACTATTCTGGAGAACAATTTGGAATTATGCTCAAAAATGACCAAAATGTCTATACCTTTTTACCCAGAGATCCCCCTGCTAGGCATGTATCCCAAGCAGGTCAAAGACAGAAAGAAAGTCCCCATATGTGGGGAAATATTCATAGCAAAGAAGTGGAAACAAAATGATGCCTATTGATAGGGGCATGATCAAATAAATCAGGGAAATGAATGTAATAGTACTGTAGCCTAAGAAGTGATAATTATGAAGATTTCAGAGAAAGATAGCAAGACAGATGATGTTACATAATGCACTAAGTAGAATCAGGAAAACAGCACACCCAGTGACCATCACAATGCAGATGGAAAAAAACAACAGCAAAAGAAACTGATAACTATGTAGTAATAATGTCCTAACAACCATACTTGTCTCCAATGAAGATATAAGATATCATGGTTAGTTTTTGCTGAGTTTCTCTTTTTTATTCTTCTCATTGTTATTTTTTTGTTACAAGGGATGGCCCACTTGTGGGCTAGAGGGGGTTAGGTAGGGAGACGATATACCAAGAAGTGAAGGAAATAAAAATACAATACATTAATTTTTAAAGTCTTGCTAACTTGCAAGTCTGTTGTTTATCCATATTTCTTTCAAATCAAAAAACTTGAGCTTTCCCCAAACTTTAAGACCACATTCAATGGTGATTAGGGCAAGATAAATAGAAGTGTTATTATTTTGGGGTGAGGTGGTTTTATTTTCTGTTTGTTTTGTGCTGACCTGGAACAAGTCATTTTATCTGGCTAGATCTGACTTTTTTTGTGGATAATACTAGAAATTGACTGCTGTGTTAATGGAGAAGAGAAAGATTAAGATGAAATAGAATGATAATCCAGAGATCTCATGGTAGCAATTATTCTCAGCCCCCTTTCCTCCAACCTTTCACAAGAACAGTTAATAAGGAGGAAAATGGGCTGATTTGAATATTACCTCCTTCCTCCCTTCACCTGCCCACCAGAGAACTAATGAGAAATGAAATTCCCTAAAGATATGATAAGGGTAGAAGGAAGTGGATCCAGAAGTATGAATAATTCAAAAACTGGATGATTAGCTCTTGAATAATTGAGATGTTACCTGTACTTAGTGTACCCTGAGACTTATGCTTCCTCCCCCAAGGCCTCTGGGCTAACATGGACTGTGGCCCAGCTTGGGCTCAAGTTTCTTTTTTTCTGTTCTTTGCCAAAATACAAGTTACATCTGAGGAAATCTAAAGCTAAGATGTAGGAAGGCAGGGGCCCATGGCCAACGTTTCCCAATAACAGGTTCCTTAACTTCTACATAGGCACCCAATATATAAAATGAGTATGGAGTAAAGGACAGACTTTATTTTGTTCTCCTACTCATACTCATGGAAAATGTACCTGAACCAATGACCAAATGCATGAAAAAAAATTAACCCTCCAATAACCCACTAGATCCTTTGGATACCACCTGGAAGGTAAAGACCTTTTGTGGGATTACTGTATACATTTTCCCATTTTACCTCAAACTTGCATTATCCAGGAAACTTCCACCAACATAGTGGAAGTTTGACAAGATCTCTTGCCCCCCCCACCTCCGACATAGCTTTAGTCCTTTGGCTTTAAGGTGATCCTCTGTGGAGAACACTCTTCTTCTCAGAGAAATATACTCTGAAGAAAATATTCTCCCTCTAGGAAGCAAAGCACCTAACTCAAACCTGGGAATTTTAGATCTCTTGTGACCTCTTGAATTCATATGAATTTTTATGATCACTAGTCTCTGAACTGTACTCAAAAAAGAAAACAGCAAGGCGGGAAGAGTCCATCAGAAACTGAAGGTCCAGAAATTTCCTTCCAGGCTCACCTGAATAAGCTTTCTGCCTCACTCCATTAAAGAGGTCCAAAGGAGAAAAAACACAGAAAAAGGGAAAAGAGATGAACTAATTCACAGTATTCCCATCTAGACCACAGAGGGGGCAGTTCCTCCAATAAGAGGCTCAGTTAACTAGTCACCAGGAGGTGATCCCAATATCAGAAATCCACTTAGTAAGGTTTTAGTGCACAAGCCCACCTTCGTGAGAGGTGCCCTTCAGGGGTCTGCAGCAAGGTTCAGGCCCTATAATGTCATTGAGAAGACTGAATGGGACTCAGAAGATTGAGCGGGGATCCATAGATTATACTATTTACAGTAGAAACATTTTCTTTCACAGAGGTCTAGAGAAATAATGTAAATGGTTGAAAAGTGATTTATAAGAAAGAAAGAAAGAAAGAAAGAAAGGAGGAAGGAAAAGAGGAAGGAAAGAAGAAAGAAAGAAAAAAGAAAGGAGGAAGGAAGGAAGAAAGGAAAGGAGAAAGAAAAAGAAAAGAACTAAAAGCACTTATTAAGCATTTACTATTAAGGCACTATACGAAGAATTGGAGATAAAAATAAAAAGCAAGACAGTCCCTGTCCTCAACAACTTTTACATTGTCGCAAGAGGAGACAACTACGTATATAAGGAAATGGTGGCTAGGGAGGGGAATTTTAGTGTGGGAAGCCATAGGACCAATAAGTATGGATCCTCCTGGGTTCTCTGGCATCCTTCAAGGCTCAGCTAATGAAAGAAGCCTTTCCTGGTTCCTCTTGATGCTACTATTTTTTTTTTAAGGCAATTGGGGTTAAGTGACTCTCCCAGGGTCACACAGCTAGTAAGTGCCAAGTATTTGATCTGAGGCCGGATTTGAACTCAGGTCTTCCTGACTTCAGGGCCGGTGCTCTATCCACTGCGCCACCTAGCTGCCCCTTTGATGCTACTATCTTCCCTCTGAGATTGTCAGCAAGTTATCTTATCTGTATCTTGTTTGTACATAGCTCTTTGTCCTTTATCTGTACCATTAAAATGTGAGCTCTTTGAGAACAGGAACTGATTTTCTTCTTTTTTTAATCCCCAGCACTTAGCGCAGTGAACAAATGGTGAACACTTAATAAATGCTTGTTGATTTGACTCAGAGCCATAGGAGAGTCTGTTGACCCATTCCTTTTCAGGAACAATGATAATATTGACCTGATTACTATTCCCAGACAAAGACATAGAAGGATTAAGAGGGGGGACAGAAGCTTCCCATGAAGCAAGGTAGATGGCAAGGAAATGGATGAGATAGACAGTGGGATAGAATTTAAGGCACGGTCTGGGACCAGCTTGATCTAGTAGGGCATGTACATTTGTGTTGCATGGCACACCAATCAAGAAAGCACAGCCACAGAGGTGGGGTTCCAATTTTGTTGTTGTTGTTAAGTTGTTTCAGTCACATCTTGCTCTTCGTGACCCCATATAGGGTTTTCTTGGCAGAGATACTGGAGGTGTTTGCCATTTCCTTCTCTAGCTCCTTTTACAGATGAGGATACTGAGGCAAACAGGGTGAAGTGACTTGCCCAGGATCACACATCTAGGAAGTGTCTGAGGCCAGATTGGAACTCAATAAGATGAGCCTTCCTGACTCCAGGCCCAGCACTCTATCCACTGTGCTACCTAGCTGGTTCCAAAGCTGAGTGGATTAAGTCACCTGGGGCATGGGCTTAGGAGGTCCAAGGGTGGCAATGGCAGGGATACCAAATAGATGACCAGACTAGTGGAACAGGATGTGAAGCCAAACATGATCTCAGGTCTAAAGGTAGCTGGATATAGTGGGCTATCTGCATTTGTACTATGTGACTCACCAATCAGGGCAGCAGAGACTCATAGTTGGATGAGATGTTAATACCTATTGTTCATAGTAAAACAACAAAAAAAAAATTACATTTGAAAGTTCTCCCTTTTTTCTCCCTCTCAATCTCTGGGTTTATCTTGTTCACTCCATTTTCTCTCCCTCTTTATTTTGACTAGTTTTTCTTTTTTAAAACTTTAATTAAATTTAATTTTTTCAAAGAACAAAAAAAATCTATTTTCTCTCCTTCCTATTGGAAAAGAAAAAGAAAACCCTTGAAACACATATGCATAGTCAAGCAAAACAAATCTCTCCATTGGTCATGTCCAGAAATGTATGTCTCATTCTGCATCTTGAGTCAGGAGGTGGGGAGCTTACTTCATCTTCAGTCTTCTGTAAATCATTCCTCAGGTTTTACTCACTTCACTCTGGGAGAGTTCACACAATCTTCCCAGATTTCACTGAAACTATCCCCTTCATCATTTCTCACAGCCTATAGTATTCCATCACATTCATAAACCAGAATGTATTCGGCCATTCCCCAAATGATGGGCACCCCCTTAGTTTCCAGTTCTTTGTCATCACAAAAAGAGCTTCTAGAAAGAGTTTTGTACAACAGTAACAGTCATGTTATACGATGACTAACTGTGATAGACTTATCTCTTCTTAGCAATGCAAGGATCTAAGACAACTCCAAAAGACTTATGATGGAAAATGCTGTCCACATCCAGAGAAAGAACTATGGAGTCTGAATGCATATGGAAGCATACTATTTGCTCTCTCTCTTTTTTTGTTTTGTTTTTTTGTTTGTTTCTTCTTTCTTGTGGTTTCTCCCATTGGTTCTAATTCTTCTTTACAACAGGACTAATGTGAATTTAATATGAATGTATATGTTAAGCCTATATCAATTTACATACCATCTCAGGGTGGGGCAGAGGGGAGAGATGGGGAAAAAATTTGGAACTCAAAATCTTATGGAAGTGAATATTGAAAACTCAAAATAAATAAATAAATTTATATGTATAAAAAGAAATAAATAATTTTGTACATATGGTTGACCAGTTTTTTCAACACCTGCTTCTGTGATTCTGTTCTTTAGCATTTTATTTTTTTCCAATTCATTTCAAGGGAAAAATTTTGGGGCATATTAGGTGAAACCCCAGAGGAGAAAACACTTCAACAACTTTGCTATGCAAAAGAAAAATAGTGCGCGTCATCCCGCCTAAGAAATTTATCTCTCAACCAACGATAGAAAATGGTAATTTGTTATTGTAGCTTGAAGCCCCTAGAATAACCTTTTTTGTATATTTCCTAGAGACCAACTTTTCTGTCTGGAAATTTGGAATTTTCAGAGGTTTTAGTTTCATTGAATCTCATTTCTCAGAATATTCCTCTTATCTAAAAATAAAAAAAAAATAGTGTCACCATGGTGCAAGGGATTGGTAATTTGCCCACTATTTTCCTCCTTCAACAAATGGCACAATGACCCTAATTCACTAAAATGACTCCTTTCTCCTTGGATTAAAAATATACTAGAGGTGGGGAACCTGCCACCGCCAGGCCACATGTGGCCTTCTAGATCCTTGGGTACAGCCTTTTGACTGAGCCCAAGTTTTACAGACCAACAGGTGGGTGAGTCCCTTTGACTGAATCCAAACTTCACAGACCAAATCCTTTTATGAAGGGGATTTGTTCTGTGAAGTTTGGATTCAGTCAAAGAGCCTCACTTGAGGACCTAGATGGCCACACGTGGCCTCGAGGCTGCAGGTTCCCCAACCCTGGATAGTCAAAAGAACACTCAATTTGAAGTTTGAATACCTGGGTTCAACTTTACCTATAACTTTGCTTGTGTGACCTTGAACAAATTGCTTAACCTCTCATGACCACAAGTTCATCATTTGTAAGATGGAGGAGTTGAATTAGATGACTTGTGTTCCTTCTAGACAATGCATTGCCCCCAGAAAGGAGCGGAGGATGCTAATTTTCCATCATTTTGACCAAACACTCATTTCCTGCCTTTTCTCCAGGTTTGATTCAGCTATTTGTTAGCAAGCTTGCCCAGGATCAAGGAGGAATAAACATAAAGCCAGGACTGAGTCAATAACTGAAAGGTCATTTTGTTTCACAGACTAAAAAGCTTTTTTCTTCTTTCCTTACAGTAAGTAGTACCCCGATGTGCTAATGATGTTGGCACACAGTCTTGATCAACTTGCTATTTTCAGGGTTGTTTGATAATGATATGAAGAGAGATGACCATGAATTCCTCAACTCCCCACTAAACACCATTGTTGACCTCTGAATGGCTCCTTCTAGAGCAGAAGCATTGAGAATGACGTAGATGACAAAGTGGGTTTGAGCTGATTCACGAAAGCTTCCAGGGGATATGAACAGATCGGGAATCTGGATGTCAAAGAAGAAACGGAAAGGTCTCTGAGTTTTAATTTGGTTTTAGAAACATTTTGTTTGATTTTATTTTTCTGTAGTTTTTTGGTTTTGTTTTGGTTTTTTGGCCAACTAGACCCCCATTTTCCAGGTAGAATGGGAAATGGTGATGATACAGGATTGATTACTGCTTATCCTGCTGCTACTGTCTGCCACCCCCTTGCTCAAGTTATCTTGAAGTCATGTGCATATTTTGTATATACTTACACATATCCATGTTATTGCCCTCAATAGGATATAAATACCTTGAGGGCAAATACTGTTTCTTTTAGTCTTGGAATCCCTAGAGCTCAGCACAACACCTGTGAGTACCCAGTAGGCACTTAAGAAATTCTTATTGCCTGATTGATCAAGTGATTGATTGGCATATTGGAGAGAACCTTGGATTTGTTTGCTCCCTCACAATGGAGTGGCATGTCTTTGGGCAGGTCACATGACATTATTTTTCTCCTCTGTCAAAGAAGGGGGTTATCTTAGATGGGTAGTTTTCAAAGTATAGTCCAGGGACCTTTGAGGGTTCCTAAGATGCTTTCAGGGACTCCACAAGATCAAAATGATTTTCATAATAATATTAAAATGTTTTAATTTCTAATATGATAAATATTGATAGATATAACTCAAACAAAAAGTCTTGGGAGATCATTATTAATTTTTAAGTATATAAAAAAGAAATCAAAATAATTTATAGTCACACAAAATGCTCTAAATCATTATTGATTAGAGAAATGCAGATTAAAACAACATTTCATTTTACACATCTTTTTACACATATCAGATTGGCTAAAAGGATTGAAGGGGAAAGTGACGAATGTTGGAGGAGATGTGGAAAAATTAGGACACTAACATACTGTCGGTAGAACTGTGAACTGATCCAACCATTTGGTAGAGCAATCTGGAATTATGCCCAAAGAGTTATTAAACTGCCCTTTGACCTACCAATGCCGCTACTAGGTCTGTTTCCCAAGATGATTAAGGAAAAAGGAAAAAGAACCTATATATTCTAAAATATTTATAGCAGCTCTCTTTGTGGTAGCAAAGAATTGGAAATTGTTGGGATACCCATCAATTGGGGAATGGCTAAACAAGTTGTGGTATGTGATCGTGACGGAATACTACTGCTCTGTAAGAAATGATGAGCTCGGTGATCTTCGCAAAACCTGGAAAGACTTGCACAAAATAATGAAGAGTGAAATGAGCAGAACCAAGTGAATGTTGTATACAGTAACAACAATATTGTTTTTAAGAGCAACTTTGAGTGATTAAATCATTTTGAGTATTATAAATACCCAAATTAACTACAAAGGACATATGAAGGAAGATGCTATCTGCATCCAGAGAAAGAATTGATAAATATAGAAGCATGTATAAAATGATTTCACATATATATGTATATATAAAAAATCATTTTATACTTGTATACATGTATACATATATACATGCATGTATGTATGTATATACATGTATGTGTGTGTGTATATATATATATATATATACATACATACATATTTTGTCTAATGGTAGCCATCTCTAGGGCGGGGGGGAAGGAAGAAAAAAAGGAAAAATAAAGAAAGTTACATGATAACTTTACTATATATTTAAAAGGAATAGCAAGTTATACATAACAGATTTTCAGTTTCATGTACAATCATCTTTTTCTATTCTACTACGCTATAGAAATGCTTGTTTATTTCTTAAATTCAGAATAAAATAAATACAATTTTTTAAAAAGCATATAAAGGAGTCCTGAGACTGATATGTTTGAGAACTGTTGGCCTAGATGATCTCTGAGAACCCAGCAGAGGTCCTTGGCAGAAGGGCTGTTACATAGGAAACAGCAAACTTTGTATGTTTTATTTTTATTTTTTATTTTTTTTGCTCCAAGCCATCCCACCATTATGCCATCGGTCCTCTTTAAAAACTTTAGCAATCCACAAGTCTGACTGTTTAAAGTCCCACTGTTAAACTTGCACCCCAAGGAAGTCAAGCAAAGAAAGAAAGTTCTCATCTCCACCAAAATGTTCCTATCAGCAAAGACCTGGAAACCGAACTGGTGCTTACTTTTGGGTAAATGGTTAAGCAAACTGTGCTATGTGAATATTATGGAATATAACCATACCATAACAGGTAATGATATGATGAACTCAGAGAAGGAGAGGGAGAGATCGAAAGTGAAGAAGCAGGAAAACAACAGCCACAATGTCTGTAATGATGCAAATGGGAAGAAATGCACTATTGCCTGCTTTGCCAAATGTGGTTACTGTGTTGTTTGGGGGGAGGGATATATTTGCAAATGAAGGTGCTGTTAAAACAGAAAATATCAGCCAGAATAAGATAAAAGTGTTCCTTTACATATTAATAATTGACATTTACATAGTACTTCAAGGTTTGCAGAATAATTTACATACATTATATCATTTAAGACTCATAGTATCCCTGTGAATGGGTACTAGATGTATTATTATCATCCTTTACACAAAGGAGGAAACCTCAGCACCTTGCTTATGGTTACAGAGTTAATAAATGTCTCAAGTGGGATTAGAACTCAGATCTTGCTTTTTCCATGTCTAGTATACTAGCCATGGGGCAGCTAAGTGGCTTGGTGGATAGGGTGCCAGGCCTTGAGTCAGGAAGACCTGAGTTCAAATCCAGCTTCAGATGCTTACTAACTGTGTGGCCCTGGGCAAGTAGTTTAATGTTGTTTGCCTCAGTTTCCCCATCTGTAAAATGAGCAGGAGAAGGCAAACCATTCCAGTCTCTTTGACAAGAAAACCCTAAATGGGGTCACAAAGAGTCAGACACTACTGAAACAACTGAACAATAAAAACAATAGTACACTAGCTGCTAGCGGTTAATCTATGGGGCTTCTCCCATTCCCTTTTGAAAAAAAAATGAACAAAAAAAGCAAAAACAAAAAATTGAGAGATAGAGTATCATCGCAGGAGAATACTGAATTTGGAGATTGAAGAACCTGGTTCAAATCCAGGCTACATCAGTTACCTTGGGGAAGTCACTTCCTGCCTTTGAGCTCTATTCCTAATCTAGAAAATACTTTGCTATTTCTGCTTCCTACTATCTGAGTGACTGGCATCAAGTTCCTTCCCTTCTCCAGACCTCACAGGACAGTGTGATCATAGATTTTGAGCTGGAAGGAACTGCAGAGATCGGCTAGTCTACAGGTGTCAAATAGCCAGCCCTCAGGCACTTTCTAGGACAACTGGAACCAGATTAAAATATCATTGGGCAATATTTTAAAAATGAATAAAAATACAAGAAAATATAGATAACATGACATTTAAAAATGAAATCACTCTGCAGCCCACAGGCCATTACATGTGGATTAGTGGCCTATTTCTATTTGAGTTTGACACCACTGATATAGTCCAACTCTGCCTTGCTTAAATCCAATTCATGAGCAAGTCAAGCCACCACACCTGATGTCATCAGTCCTCTTAGAAAATGAAGGATGGGAAAATTATTAAACAAGGGTGGTGGAGCCAAGATGGCAGAGGGGAAGCAGTGACTTGCTTGAGCTCTCCCTCAAACCCCTCCAAATACCTACAAAAAATGGCTCTAAACAAATTCTAAAGCAGCAGAACCTACAAAAAAGCAGAATAAAACAAATTTCCAGCCAAAGACAACCTGGATGGTTGATCAGAAAGGTATATCGCACCAGACTGGGAAAGGAGCACAGTTTGGCATGGGCGCGCAGGCCGCAGCAAACCTGGAGCAGGCCTCAGAGGACTGAATTGCGGGCAGCTGTACCGGTTTCCAGACTTCTCAACCCAGGAACGCCAAAGACAACTTAGAAGGTCAATGGGAAAAGTCTGTGACTGCGGTGAGAGAAGAAGTTAGGTCTCAGCTGCCCCCAGGGCAGAGGCTGCCTCCTGCCGGCCCACAGACTGAGGGGGAATCCAGTGGCTGATCAGAGGGGGATTGCAAGGATCTCTTTGCCAATGCTGAGGCAGGAATCTCTTGCTTTGCCTGTGCTTGGATCTAGGTCACAGTTCTGGGGGCGGTCCTGGAGTGAGGAGGAACACTGGCATGGTAGAGCTTGTTGTGGTGGTGGAGAGGAAACACCTTGCCCCTTATCATAGCACCTTGGAAGAACTGAAATTTTTCAGGTCCCTAGAAGTATCTCTGAAAACAGCTGTACAAACCCCCAAAGCTTGGGACAGTACATTATCCGCATTAGAAGCAGACTCTTACCTTTACAAAGAGTTTGAAACTCAAGTAATTGGTTGGGATCATGAACAAGCCGTGCAAAAAGAGTCAGACTATATTATCTTACTTTGGTGACAAAGAAGATCAAAACATACAACCAGAAGAAGATAACAAAGTCAAAGTTCCTACATCCAAAGCCTCCAAGAAAAATATGAATCAGTCCCAGGCCTTGGAAGAGCTCAAAAGGGATTTTGAGAAGCGAGTAAGAGAAGTAGAGGAACAACTGGGAAGAGAAATGAGAGTGATGCAAGAAAACAATGAAAAACAAGTCAACAGCTTGCTAAAGGAGACCCAAAAAATACTGAAGAAAATAACACCTTAAAAAATAGCCTAACCCAAATGGCAGAAGAGGTCCAAAAAGCCAATGAGGAGAAGAATGCCCTAAAAAGCAAAATTGACCAAATGGAAAAGGAAGTCCAAAAGATTACTGAAGAAAATACTTACTTAAAAATTGGAATAGAGCAATTGGAAGCTAGTGACTTTGTGAGAAATCAAGACACTGTAAAACAAATCCAAAAGAATGAAAAATTAGAAAACAATGTGAAATATCTCATTGGAAAAACAACTGACCTGGAAAATAGATCCAGGAGAGAGAATTTAACAATTATTGGACTATCTGAAAGCCATGATCAAAAAAAGAGCCTAGACATCATCTTTCAAGAAATTATCAAGGAAAACTGCCCTGATATTTTAGAACCAGAGGGCAAAATAGAAATGGAAAGAATCCACTGATCTCCTCCTGAAAGAGATCTCCAAAGGAAATTTCCTAAGAATATTGTAGCCAAATTCCAGAGTTCTCAGGTCAAGGAGAAAATATTACAAGCAGCCAGAAAGAAACAATTCAAGTATCATGGAAACACAATCAGGATAACACAGGATTTAGCAGCTTCTACATTAAGGGACCACAGGGCATGGAATATAATATTCTGGAGGGCAAAGGAGATAGGAATACAAGCAAGAATCACCTACCCAGCAAAACTGAATATAATCCTTCAGGGGAAAAAATGGTCATTCAGTGACATAGAGGACTTTCAAGCATTCTTGATGAAAAGACCAGAGCTGAATAGAAAATTTGACTTTCCAATACAAGACTCAAGTGGAACATGAAGAGGTAAACAGAAAAGAGAAATCATAAGAGACTTTTTAAGGTTGAACTGTTTACATTCCTGCATGGAAAGATGATAATTGTAACTCATGAGACCTTTGTCAGTATTAGGGTAGTTGGAGGGAAAAAATTATATGTATGTGTGTATAGATAGATAGATAGATAGATAAATAGATAGATAGATAGATAGAGGGCACAGGGTGAGTTGAAGATGAAGGGGTCATTTCTGGAGAATAAAATTAAGGGGTGAGACAGGATTATACTAGGAGAAGGAGAAAGGGAGAGGTAGAATGGGGTAAATTATCTCACAAAAAAAAACAGAAAAGAAAAGGCTCTTACAGTGGAGGGGAAACGGGAAGGTGAGAAGGAACGAGTGAATCTTATTCTCATATGATCTGATTTAAGGAGGGAATAACATACACACTCAATTGGGTATGGAAATCCATCTTACCCTACAGGAAAATAAGAAGGGAAGGGGACAAGAGAGTAGGGTGATGATAGAGAGGAGGGCAGATTGGGAAAGGGGGTAATTAGAAGCAAATACTTCTGAGGAAGGATAGGGTCAAAAGAAAGAATAGAACAAACAGGGGGGGCGGGATGGATTAAGGGAAATAGAGTTAATTTTTCACAGCATGTCTACTATGGAAGTGTTTTGCATAACTGCACATGTATAGCCTATATTGAGTTGCTTGCCTTTTCAATGAGGGTGGGTGGGGAAGGAGGAAGGGAGAAAATTTGGAACCCAAAGTTTTAACAAATACATGTTTAAAAAAAATGTTTTCACATGCAACTGGGAAATAAGAAATACGGGAAATGGGTTACAGCAATCTATCCTGCCCTACAGGAAAATAGAAGGGGAAGGGGATAAGAGAAGGAGGGAAGAAGTAGACGGGAAGGCAGACTATGGGAAGGGGTATTCAGAATGCATGTCACCTTGGGGTGGGAGTAGGGCGAGATGGGGTGAAAATTTGGAACTCAAAATCTTGTGGAAGTAAATGTTGAAAACTAAAAATAAATAAATTTATTAATTAAAAAAAAAAGAAAATGAAGGATGAAGGGGCAGCTAGGTGGCACAGGGGATAGAGCACTGGCCCTGAAGTCAGGAGGACCTGAGTTCAAATCTCACCTCAGGCCAAACACTTGACACTTACTAGCTGTGTGACCTTGGGCAAGTCTCTTAACCCCAATTGCCTAAAAAAAAAAAAGAAAGAAAGAAAGAAAGGAAAAAAAAATAAAATGAAGGATGAGCAACAACAACAGATGAGGAAACCAGAGCCCAAAGTGGTCATGGGATTCGTCCAAGACCACTCAGGTATTGAATAATAGAAGTGGGATTCAAAGTCAGGTCACCTGACTCCAAATCCACCATGTTTTCCATTGTACCCCACTGCAGCTTCCTCCTCTGTAAATGGAGGGTTGGATTAGGTGACTTCTAAGTGCCCTACTCCAAAGCCCTTGGACCCTTGGGTTTCCTACATTGAACCTGGATTAGCAAACCACCATGCTTCTGTGTTTTTTCAAGCCCAATGATAACTCTTCCCAGTGAAGAAATGTGTGCCAGCATCCAAACAGAACAGTTTGGTTTGTTTTTTTTTTTTTCAAAAGTAGGAGAAAGTACACAAAACCAGACGACAGAGACCGACATTTTGCTTTTCCTACTTGTTAAAGATGGCCTCCGTTAGGGACTCACAGTTTCTCATAGGCTTTAGCTTTATAGTTATTTGGATAGCTCTGCTGATGCAGGAACCTCCCAAAACACAGGTTTAAAGAGTTATAGGCACTCCCCAGTGGCAGAGATAGAGGGATTCACATTGAAACAGCCGACCATAGAAATAAAGGATGGGAAAGGGATGCTTGAGGGTTTAGTCCATAAAGAAGTACTCTGGACAGCTTTACCCTAGCAAGTGCAAGGAGTTCAAAGACCATTCTCCAGTTGGGATGCCCTTCCATTGCAATTTCTCCCAAATGGTCTTTCTGTATGTAGCAAACATAGGAGTGACAGATATGATTTTAATCCCCCTAAGTGATTTCTGAAGCATCCTTCTTTAGCCCAGAACAGCTACCACCCATTAGGACCTTAAGACTTTTTCAAAAACCTGCCTGATGAAGAACTATTGTTGATCTTAGAAGAGAAAGCTGTTCTTATCTGATGGGGGGCAAGGTCAATAGCCAAGACAAGGAAGTTCTGGAGCTTTCTGTTGATACGGTACAAAATACATCCATTATAGGCTGTTTGAGGGAATTGCAGACGCATTTGCAAATACTCCCAGCCCACAATGATAGCCAGAACTCTGATTTGGAGGACTGGAACAAGTTGGATTGCCAACCTCATGAATAATAATTGCTTGGATATCTGGGAAAGTGAGATCGTTGAGTGATGCACAATGTTGGAGGGTTGGATTTGGAGCTGGAAGGAACCTAAGAGGTCATGAAGTCTAATCTCTTCATCTTACAGATGAGGAAGCTGGGGTTCATAGAGGGCAAAAGACTTACCTAAGGTCACACAGGGCATATCAGAGACAAGATTTCTTCCCAAGTCCTAGAATCATAGAATTCTAGATCTAGAACTACAAGGGACCTTAGAGACTGTCAAGTCTAATCCCCTCATTTTACAGAAGAGGAAACGGAGGCCAGAGAGTTTAATTGTCTTACCCAAGGTCATAAGGGAGTAATTGCCAGAGGCAAGATTCAAATCCAGGTCCTCTGACTCCAAATCCAGGGCTCTTTACACATTTCAGGAAGCCTGAAGTTTCCCATTTCCCCTTTGGGACGCTGTCAAAGCTACAATGTACTCCCTATAAATATTTGCCAAGCTTTATCATTTCAGAAAGGGATTCGATCCTCATTTTCAAAATTCCCTTTTCCAAGTTGAATGTGCATCTTTTCTTTCCGATAGGCTGCTTTCCCTTGGCTACTCTGAGAGTCCTTTCTCTGGCCAGCCTAGTACTCTCCTTTCTATCCCAAGAGCATAAGCTAGTGCCTGCCTCCCTACTCTATGGGACCTTACTAACTATATAATCTTAGTCGGGAGTGCATAATGCCCAGGTCCCCTTGGCTGAAGCTCCAATCTGTATCCAGATTGGGGTGATGGTATGACATCTCCCAGAGATACCTTCCCAGCTTGCTTTGGCTATGAAACTACAAGAAGGAATATTTAGTTGTGGCAGAGAAACAGCTCTTGTAGGTGGAAAGAAACCTAGATTTGGAGGCAGATGAACCACAGGTGACCTGCCTGACCTTAGGAGACTAACTCCCTCTTCTCTGGACCTCAGTTTTCCCATCCACAAAATGGCAGGTGGAACTAAATAAGGGCTGGGGTACTCCTATAGAATGTAAGTTCTTTGTGGGGAGAAATGGTTTCTTTTGTGTCTTTGTTCCCAGTTCCTGGCACAAAGTAGGCTTTTAAAAATGTTTGTTGTTTGATTGACTCTAGCTCTAAACCTAATCTCTTGTCTAAGGTGTTCCTCCCCGTGGGGCTGAATGCTCCAGGTGGCAGCTGAGAATTGGATAGCTTGGTCTTTTCCCTTAGTATTTACAATTTAGATTTTTTTGGTCTAATTTTCAGAGGGTTGACTCAAAAACATGGAAACTATCAGGAGCAAAGAGAAATACTGCTGTGAGCAATGTTATAGCAAACTAGCAGCCTAGAAAAAAAGGTCAGTTTTGAGGGATAGACTCAGTGATGGCAGTGCCATCTGCTGTGTGGCTGGACCTAGGCAGAGAAAGAGGAAAGTTTGCACAACTTTATCTTGTGGGCAAACCCCTATGGAAGGCAAGGGCGGACAAGGACCGGCAGGATTGGAAGTCCTTTAGTGTTGGCAGCAGAGCAAACATTGCTCAATGGCTGGATCTTGAAATCTGAAGGCAGGGTCTCCAGGGATCCCTTCTGGCCTCCAAACATGGGTTTCCTCTCTCTGAAGATGTACAAGTTGGAGACAAATGCCTCTTTCTTTCCATGTGTGCAGCACAGTCAGGCAGCATAGCTGTACAAGTGCAGATGGGAGTGTACCTGGCAAACTTAGCCTTTGCCCCATCCCAAAGTGTGTAAACTAATAGGGGTGTTGACAGCTGCTCCATGTTTGGGAAGTATTTTGAAGCATAGATACTGACCTTAAAATAGAGAAGCCAACCTAGCCTTCAGCCCCACGCAATAGCAGAGCCATGTCTGTCCCAGTTATTAATAGGCTTTAGGCATGCACGGTTCTCACTCATCCTTAAAAAAACTTCTCTTTTGACCCTATCATTATCCCCTCAAGCTATCATCTGATAAAATAGGGCCACTAACTGCAGCAATTTGAATAATGACCCTCTATGTGATTTTGAAGAAATTTTAAATGAGAAGGAGAATTAATCAGTTTCTTCCACCCATTTTGCTTCCTATATATAGCTGCAAAGGCCTCTCCAAAGGACTGATTAAGTGATAGCTCAACTCATCATCTGAACTAGGGAAAGGAAAAGGAGAAAGCTTGTGCACAATACTTCTGTGCCCAAAGAATATTTATTAAAAGACATTCTGGGTATCTGATCAAGGCCTCAGGAGGACTGGAGATGCGAGGGGTGTTTTGGTCTTCCAAATCTGTATCTAGATGGGGTGGGGGGAAGGTGGCACCTCTCCAAGACTGCTTCCCAGCTTTCCCTTTTTGTACAGGAAAAGTCCTATCTCTGCTGTGTGTCAGGGATGCTTTTTCCTTTTTCCTACATTCCAGGATATTGATCAGTAGGGAGGAAGGTGTTCTCTGATACCTTTGCTTCCAAATTTACACTTTGGGATCTTTGAGCTCAGTAATCAGTTGAGGGGGATGAGGCACTTAGGATTAGGTTCAAGGTCAGTTTATAAGGGGGATGTGGAGGATCTCATCTATGGTCCCAGATACAATGGAACCATTTGGACCCTTACCTGTTAGAATTGGGGAGATGGGAAAAGCCTTCTCAGCTGGTTTAAGGAATTAAAGGAAAAGAAATCCAAAAGCAAATAAAACCACTTATTATCTAGGATGATAGTATCACCCTTTCTGTCTAAATCATGGCTGTGAGTGAATGGGCGTCTGCAGGAGATTGATTCGTTTGCTGCATCCTTCAGAGGGAGGAGGGCACTTGCAGTTACGAAATTCTGAACAGTGAGCTCAAAAGTCATGGCAGTCACGGACACTAAGAAATGAATCACAGTAGTCATGGTTTAAGTCCTATTACGTTTAAGTCTCAGTAAGTCCCAAGTCCTTCAACATCCCATTTTTCATTTCTCAGCCAAAAGCCTAGAAAAAAGCTGCTTCTAGCCTTGCCTCCACTGCCTCTCCTCCCACTCCTCCATCCTTTGTAGCCTGGCTTTTGATCTCCTCCCTCCACTGAAATGGAGCTCTCCAGGGTGACCAGTGAGCTCTTGATCGCCAAATCTCATGACCTTTTCCTTCAGTCCTCGTCCTTTATTGACCTCTCTACAGCACTTGGCACTATTGAGCACACATTTGTTCTGGAAACACTCTGGATTTTCAAGCTCTCTCTTGGCTCTACTACCTGTCTTGCTCCTTCTCTGTCTCCTTCATTGGATCATCACCCATGTCCCAACTCTAACTATGATTCTGTTCAGGGCCCTCTTCTCTTTCTACAGTCTGTCTCTTAGATCCCTCATCAGCTCCCATGGGTTCAGTTATCATCTCTGTACCAATAACTGAGACTGTTACATATAGCCCTTGTATCTCGTGACCTCCAGTCCCACAACACCAACCACCTACCACCATGAATGTTTCCAAATATATGTCTCATAGGCATCTCAAAACCAAATATGTTCAAAACAAAACTCCTTATCTTTTCCCCAAAACCGATCCTTCCTCCTAACTTTGCTATTTCTGTCAAGGGCATCAGCAACCTCCCATTCACCTAGGTTCCCAAATCCAGAGTCATCCTCAACTCCCCTTTCTCTTTCATTTCCCATCTCCACCCCCACACACATCTAATAAGTTTTGACCCCAGCAATACAACTACGAGGCCTATTTCCCTGTGGGGTAAGTGCTATGAATGACCCCTATTATGAGCAAGGATTGAGGATGATGTCTTTCTGATCAAAGTCTGGCCCTCTGTCCAATAGACCATTTCACTTGCCTAAAGGAGATTGAAGAGGGTGCTCATGACCCAACTCAGAACTTGAAATCACTCCAGTACATGGATTCTCTGCACCATGATATCGGACTCTCTTACCAGGGTAGCATTCCCCTTGGAGTTTCTTTATCAAGAGCTTTGTCTCCCATTGGGAGATGCTCCATCAGGAGACCCTAGTGAGAAGCCTACCCTTGTGGCTGAGGCTGATCACCAGGCCAGGTATATTTCCTTTGTTGTCTGCCTAGTAACAAATCCCTACCAGAAAATAGCTTGCTAAGCACATATCCTGGCTATGTTCCTTGGACACCAATAGAATTTCATTGTAGCTGGCCAAATAGAAAAACAATAGCAACCACTATAGATTCGTAAATTTAAGCAATTAAATTGTGTTTCTTCCTTATTCATGAAAGTCAGTACTTTGGAAAATGGAATGAATTGATGAATTGAATTAGCACACCAAAGAGCAATCTTGCTTTGGGTTTTTTTAAGTACTACATTTACAGCCAGCAGTGCTGGTGAAAGTTTTGGGAACTCTGAGAATGTTTATTCTTGGCCCTGATTTTTTTTTCTTTTGCCCCCTATCCCTCCTCTTACTCTCCCTTTCCATTCCAGAGACATGGATAACAACTATCCATTAAAACATGTGAAGTATGCAGGTACCATCATAGTGTTGGCTCCACCAACATATGACCATCTCCTCACCATCTTGCTATCTCAAGCCAGAGAACAGTGGAGCACCATTTGAATGACTCTAAGATTCTGACACTCAAAAACTTGAGCTTCTAAAGCCCTGCACCAATACATGAGGGTTTCTAGAGAAGTCTTAGATTCTTTTTTTTCTTGAGTTTGGGTTTCCACAATGAGTACTTTAATTCACAGTCAGCCTGGAATAGAAGCCTTTCTTATCAAACTCCATTTTGCTGACTGTATTAAAGAGAAGGTTTTTGGGGAGGCTGTAGGGAAGTGATTGAACCATAGAAAACTTCTCATGAGGCTTGCTGGTCAAGTTCCCTTTAAAAAATTGGTACCACCAAGTGGTGAAGTTAAGAATAGTGTTTGAAATTGAGGAGATGCCCGTCAATTAGGGAATGACTGGACAAGGTGTGGTTTATGATTGTGATGGGATACTATTGTGCTATAAGAAATGACAAGCAAGATACTTTCAGAAAAATCTGGGAAGACTTATGAGCAGAACCAGGAGAACATTGTACACAGTAATAACAATAATTATAAGGATGATGAACTGTGAAAGCCTTAGATACTCTGATCAAGATAATGATCCATGATAATTCCAAAAGATTCATGATGAAAAATGCAGTCTGTTCCTGAGAGAAAACTGATGAACTCTGAGTGCAGATTGAAGCATACTTTTTTTAACTATCTTTATTTTTTTTCCTTTTTTTGCAAAATGGCTAATATGGAAATATGTTTTAGATGACTTCACATGTATAATGGATATGATTTCTTGCCTTCTCAATGGGTGGAGAAGAGCTGCAAGAAAGAAGAGAATTAGAAACTCAAAATTGTTAAAATTAGTGTTAATAAAAAAGAATACTGTTAGACTCATTTATAGTTTTGATAGGCCATAAAACTGATAACCAACCATATACTATAGAAAAGCAAGAACTACCATGATCATTCATTTTGCATTTGTAGGAAATCATGTACTCTTCCTACCAACAAGAAAATACTACACCTATCATGGTAACAATGAGAGCAGTAATAATAATGGATAGCATTTCTACTTTGCATACATCATGATATGGTAGAGAGCACACTAAACATAGAGTCAAGAAGACTTGTGTTCAAATTCCATCTCTGACACTTACTACCTGTGTGACTGGGAAAAACCACTTAACCTCTATCATCTTCCATTTCCTCCTATGTAAAATGAGGGTCTTGGATCTGATGGCCTCTTAGATCCCTTCTGTCTTGAGAGCTAGGATCCTATTCCCTCTATTAAAATTCTCTTCTGCTACCTTGTCAAGATGTTGGTTCCTGAATAATGGAAAGCTCTGCTGGGAAGATATTGGTTCTTACAGGTCATACAAAGCTGGCAATGCACTATGTACAGACTTAGCAATGGATTATGTGTCCCTTGAGCACCAATCCAACTAGCTCTGAGAAGCTCATCCCCCAAAGTATCAGCCACCAGGTACAGCATTGTTTGCAATTATAGCATCTCATGAGGAGGATGTATCCTTAGGCTATTCCCACAGTGGAAAGCATACCTCCATCAGCGATTCTCAGACTTTCTTTACTTGCGGCATAGGATTAACAGAGAAAGGCCAAGGTCACCCACTTCATCCCAGGCCATCGCCAGTCATCTTGCCACTGGACTTTGATGAGTGGAGGAGAAAGCAAGGCTGATGACTTTGCACAGCTCTACCTCACTTAACAATTCAAGTGCCACTCAACAATTCATGTGCAAGTCAAGACATTACCCTCATGATATCATTAGTCCTCTTTGAGAATGAAGGATAAACAACAACACAACAACAGCAACAACAACAACAACAACAACATTCTCTTCCATGATAAATGGTTGGTACAACTCCTGAAACTCACAATACTCTTCCAACCCCTAGACTACACTAGTGAAATCATAGATCCTTTCCCCTATATCATTTCCCTGTATTAGCTTATTTGATCTTTACTAGGTGTGTGACCTTGGGCAAATAACATAATTTGTATGAATCTATTTCTTCATCTGTAAAATGAGGGGGTTAGACTCAGTGGCCTCTGAATTCTTTTTCAGCTCTAGATCTATGATCCTCTGTATGACCTTGGGCAAGTAACTTTGCCACCCTGAGCCTCAGTTTCCTCCTCTTGTAAAGCAAGGGAGTAGGACTAAAGGACTTCTGGCATCCCCTCCATACTTCAATACAACCCTATGAGGAAGTTATGATCAGTATCCCCTTCCCACAGATGAGGAAATTGACTAAAAGAGGGGATCATAGGTTCATAGATTGAGAGCTATGGGGTGAGATTTCAGCTGAGTCTTGAAGGAAGGCAAAGCATCCAGAAGGTGGAGGTGAGGAGGGAGAGAGTTACAAGCATGGGGGACAGTCAGTGAAAAGGTCAAGTGTCAGGAGATAGAGTTTCAGACTTTCCTGACTCCGGTTTCCTCGACTGTTAAATTGGGATGATAATTGTACCTACCTCTTGGGGTTGTTGTGAGGATCAAATAAACCCCTATTTGTAAAATAAAATGTGTCTTACCTGGCACATAGTAGGTATATATAGGTGTACATATATATAATGTATATATGTATGTGTATGTATGTATGCATGTGTGTGTGTGTATAGTAGGTATAAATATTTAATCCCTTTCCCACCCCTCCCGACTCCAACCACAGCACTCCATCTACTGCACCACTTAGCTGCCACCAAGATGTTAAATGAGTCTCCTAGGGTCACAGCCAACATGTATCAGAAATAAGATTTGAACTCACATCTTCCTGATTTCAAGGCCAACTTTCTATTCACTACACTATGCTTTAGATAAGTTGTAGGATATAAAATAAGTCCACATAAATCACCAGCATTTTTTGTTTATTACCAACAAAACTTAGTAGGAAGAGATGGAAAGAAAAAAAATCCATTAAAAAAACCACAGAATGCATCAAATATGGGAGTCTGCCTACATAAATGCAATGACAAAACATTCCTTATGGAAATAAAGACAAACCAAAATTCCTTGCTCTAGGTTAGTTAAACAAATAGAATAAAATGACAATAGTACCTAAATTAATTTATTCATTGCCATAACAATCCAACTACCAAAGGATTATTTGAGAAACCTGGACAAGTTAAAATGAAATTCACATGAAGAAATAAAAAGGTCAAGAATCTCAAGATCAATTTCATTTTAATTTTTCTAACTTCTTCAAGTAATCCATTGGTAGTTGGATTTCTATGGCATTGAATAAGTAAATTAATTTAGGTACTATTGTCATTTTTATGATACTGGCTTGACCTACCCATGAGCAATTAAAGTTTTTCCAGTTATGTCGCTGTGTCCTTATTTCTACAAAGAGTGTTTTGTAGTCAGATTCATATAGTTCCTAGATGTACCTTCGTAGATGTTGTCATTCAGTCACTTTTTCAGTCGTGTCTGACTCTTTGTGACCCCATTTGGGGTTTTCTTGGCAAAGAGACTGGAGTGGTTTGCTTCTCCAGCTCATTTTACAGATGAGAAAACTGAGGCAAACTGAGTTAAATGACTTGCCCAGGGCCACACAGCTAGTGAGTATCTGAGACCAGATTCAAACTCAGGAAGAGTTTTCTTGACTCCAGGTCTGGCAGTCTAACCACTGTGCCACCTAGCTGCCCAACCTTGGTAGATACTCTCCAAATATTTTATACCTCTTGTGGTTATTTTGAAGGGGATTTCTCTTTTTAGCTCTTGTGGCTTTATGTACCTTATTTAATATCCTGCAACTTTGCTAAAAAAATTTTAACATAAATTTTATGTATAAATGTGATAATATTTAAAAATAAACTTTGGTTGACTCTTTTGGGTTTTATAAGTAAATCATTATATTTGCAAAAGGCAATAGTTTTGTTTCCTCTTTCCCTCTGCTTATTCCCTTGGTTTCTCTTTCTTGTCACATTGCTAGAGCTAACATGTCTAAGACTATGTTAAATAGTAGTAGGGATTCGTGTTTTATGTCTGATCTCATTGGAAGGGTCTCTCACTTTTTTTCCATTACATATATAATATTTGCTCTTGGGTCTAGATAGATATTCTTTACTCTGTTAAAAAAAATCCATTTATTCTTACACTTTTTCCTGTTGTGAATAGAAACCAGTGTTGGATATACTTAAAAGCCTTTTCAGTATCTATTGATATAATCATGTGATTTTGAGTATTTATGTGATTGACACAATTTGTTGTTATTTGCTGTCATCCTTACATTGAACCAACCCTGTATTCCTGGTATAATATAATTCTTGGTGCAAATCCAACATGGTCATAGTGTATAATCTTTTTAATATGTGGTTGTAGTCTATTTGCTAAAATTTAGTTTAAAATTTTTGTGTTCATGTTCCTTAGAAATATTGGTCTATAATTTTCTTTCTCTGCTTTGACTCTTCCTTGTGTAGGAATCAAAACCATGTTTGTGTCATAGAAAGATATCAGAAGGATAATATCTTTTGCTATTATTGAAAATTGTTCATGCAATATTAGAATTAATTATTCTTTGAAAGTTTTATAGAAAATGAATCTAATCCTGGAGTTTTTTTCCCCTTTGGGAGTTCATTTTATGACTCATTCAATTTGTTTTTTTTATGATATTGGGTTATTTAAATAGCATATTTCTTCCTTCATTAATATGAGTTGTCTGTATTTTTGTAAGTATTCTTTCATTTTATCAGTTTTGTTGGTATGTAATTGGGCAAAACAGTTTCTGAAAAATCCCTTCATTTCCTTTTCAATTGTTATGAATTCTCCTTTAATTTTTTTTATATAATTTGGTTTTCTTCTTTCTTTTTAAATTAGACTGTTTATCTATTTTGTTAGATTAAAAAAAACAGCTCCTACACTCATTTATCAGTTCAATAGTTTTTTCTTTCAATTTTCTTTAACATTTCTTCAATTTTCAAAATTTCTACTTTTTTGCTTAGTTGATAGAATATGTATTCAGACTTTTTAGCTGTATGCCTAAATCAGTGATTTGTTCTTTCCTGCTTTTATTGATAAAAATCATTTAGAAATATGCATTTGACCCTAAGAACTACTTTAGCTGCATCCCATAAGTTTTGGTGTGTTGTCTCATTGTCATCATTTCCTTTGATGAAATTTTCTATTGTTTCTATAACTTGAATCATGATCTACTAGGTCTTCAGAATCATGTGATTTAGTTTTCAATTACTTTTCAATTCTTTGTTTAGGGGCCCTTTGTTGAACATAATGTTATTACATTGCTATAAGTAAATAATATGCTTAATATTCTGCTTTCCTACATTTTGGATAAGGTCTTTATAGCCCCATACATGGTCAGTTTTTGTAAAGATGCTAGCTACAACTGAGAAGCATGCAAATCTCTTTCTGTTCAGTATTTCCATTCACATTTTCATATTTCATATTCATCTATTCATATTCCCATTCATTAATTGCTGGCAACCTATTGTCTATAACTTTTCACATCTTTACTATCTTTCTTGTTTATCTTTTGGTTAGATTTCTCTAGATCCAAAAAGGATACATTGTATTCAGTTTTACTATTGATTTCTTTCTCCAATTTTATTAACTTTTCCTTTAAGTCATTAGAAGTGATTCCCCTAGATTCATATATTTTCAGTATTGATGTCAATGCATTATCTATGGTGCCTTTAAACATAGTGTATTTTTGTAACTGATATATTTTTATTGCGTCTATCTTTACTGTAGACTTATCTCAAATAGTGATTGTCATTCTTGCTTTTTTGAGTTCAGCTGCAGCATAGCAGAATTTGCTTTAATGCTTTATTTTAACTCTCTGTGAATCATATGTTTTAAATGTGTTTCTTCTAAACGATATATTCTTAGATTCTGTTTTCTGAGTGATTCTGCTATCCTCCTCTATTTAATGAATGGCTTCACCCCATTCACTTTCCCAATTATAATTGTTAAATGTATATTACCTTCCATCCTATAGTGTATCCCCCCCCCTCTTTTAGCAAATTAAAAGGTAGTTAAAGAGAGGAAATTTGCCTGACACTTGTTTTCTATAAATGAAACAGCCTACTTCTGCTCTGTTGTAGCTTCTGCTCTCTCCTTGCCTCTCTCTGGATCCCGAGTTTTCCCTCTTTCTTCCTATCCTTTTGATTACCCCTCCAAGTTCCTTTCTCCAATATTCAAATTTGTTTTTCTTTTGACTACTCCCTTATCTATTCTGCCCTCCCCCTTAAATCCCTCTCTCTCCCACCCTTGTCCCAGTCTCCTCCTATTTCACTTTTAAGATCAATATGTTTCTATACCAATGCCTGTCTGTCTGTCTGTATGTGTTGGGGGCAGGGTTACAGGAGATAGGGTAATGTGTAATTGTATTCAATCATCCTTTATGTAGTCCATGTGTCAGTGAGGTTCATGGGATGCTCACTCCCCTGACCCCTTCTTCCATGTTTAAATAGTCTTTATCTTATGCATCCCTATAATATGATTTCTACCACAGTACCCTGTCCCTCTCTTTTCTGTCTTCTCCTGAGACCACTAAAATAGAACAAATCCTGCCACAAGGCCTCTCTCATGTTTACCTTTCTCTGTGACCCTTAAACATTTGGGTTTTGAGAATACACTTGTTATCTCCCTATTCTCATGTAAACAGTCCATCCCCACATAGTCCTTTCCAATTAAATAAATGTGTGTTCCTTTCTATGTTTCTCTTAACTCAAGCTTCTCATTTTCAAACTGTCTACTCAGTTCCATTGTTTTCATTAGGAATAATTAGAAAACATTTATTTCATTAAAGGTCCATTTTTCCCCACATAAGATTATATTTTTGTTTTGACAGGTTGTTTTTAGTTGCAAGCCTCTCTCTCTGGCCTTTTGGAGTATTAGATTCTAAGCATGCTTGTCCTTTATAGATCTTGTGTGAACTTAATTTTGTCTTTTAGGTATCTGAGCAATTTGGGTAGCTAGGTAGCTCAGTGGATACAGCACCAGGCCTATAGTTAGGAATTACTGATTTCAAATCCGGCCTCAGACAATTACTAACTATGTGACCCTGGGCAAGTCACTTAACCTCAGTTTCTCCGATTGTAAAATGAGGATAATAATAGCACCTACCTCTCAGGATTGTTGTGAGGATCAAATGAGATAATATTTGTGAAGTGTTTAGCCTAGTGCCTGGTGGGCACAAAGTAGGCACTGTATAAATGATTATTTCCTTTCCCCTCCCTTCTTTCTTTTTGACAGCTTATAATAGTCTCTCTTTGACTTTGAGTGGTGGGACAGGACAGGTTCTTTGCTTAGGTCAGTCTCTGCTCCTACACTCCTGAATGGAGTAGATAGGCCCTGCCTGGTCTGCAGTGTGGTTGTCAAGACCTGGCATTTTTTCAAGGGACTGCAAGGGACTTAGTCCTTGTATAGGAACTTTCCTTCCTCCTGTTAAGCTTGGGGGCTGCTGCAGCCACTTCCAGACCATCCTCCAAGCCTCCTGGACCTTTCCAGTTGCCTTGAGACTACTTTGTATCCTGCCTCAGCTTGCCTGCTTCAAGATCCCTGCAAGATTCCTCTGGTTCTACTGTGCACCATGGGGCTAAGTGGCAGAATCTTATTCTGCCCATTAATGGTGCCTTTTAAAGTTTTATTGGAGGTGTTCGGTGAGGGGGGGTTTAGTCCCATCTAGTTCCTAGTATGCCACTATCTGCCCCCCCAAAGTATAATATTGATACTTTTTTCTTTTATAACACATTCCTTCCAAGAATGTGTTCCCCTCTCCAATCCATCTTGCATACAGCTGCCTAAGTGATTTTTCCTAAAGCCCACGTCTGACTTTGAAACTTCCCTGATCAATAAACTCCAGCAGCTCCTTATTGCCTCTAGGATCAAATATAAACTCATCTGGCATTTAAAGCCTTCCCAACCTAGCCCCAATCGATCTTTACAGGCTTATTATGCAACCCATCCCTTCCTGCTCTCTCTAGTCCAGCCAGACTGGCCTCCTTTCTGTTCCTCACACACAATTTTCCATTCCTCATTCCTGTGCCACTGGACTGACTGTCCCTCATATCTGCCATGTGCTCCCTCTTAACTTCCACCTCTTAGAATCCCTGATTTCCTTTCAATTTGGCTCAAAGACTACCTCTGACACAAAGCTATTCCTGATGTCCCCAGTGGCTAGTGCGCCCCCTATCAAAATTGTCCTGTATTTATTTATATTTTATGTTAAAATTATTTTACGTTAAAATTATTTTACATGTCTTTTATATCAAAATGTATCTTGTAGCATTTAAATTTATTTATTTATTTATTTTATTTATTTTGTACATACTGTAAATACATATATACATATATATGTATGTATATATATATATGTATATCTTGTCTTCCCCAATTTTGCTTCTGTCTCTGTGTTCTCCTTACCTAGTAGAGTATCTGGCACATAGTAGGTGCTAAGGAAATACTTGTTGGGTGATTGATAGAAGGAAAGTGAAACAGCTTCAGTCAGAAGGCCTTCAGTGGTAAGTTGGATAACCACTTGTCAGGTATGTATATATGTGTGTGTGTATGTATATATGTATGGATGTTTGTATATATGTAGTAAGGATTCCTTTGGGGTCCATATTGCACTAGAAGGCCACCCTCTCAGCTCTAAAAGTCTGTTTTCTGAGGAGAAAGAGAAAGCAAACTTAAGATTGAAATTGACAAGGGCTTAATGTATAATGTTATTTACCAGAGACCCTGAGGGTCTGAACATCACCAACCCGAAATATCTTTGTGTTTACCTTCATTAAGTAAAGTCTGATGTATTGGTACTGGGGGCAAGGTGTTCAAAACCTTAATTACATAATTTGATGATGTATGATTTCAGAGTTCAGTGGGTGAGCACCAAAGTGGGAGCAGGAATAGCAATTAATGGCACACTCCCTCTATTGCTTCTCACCAAATATCACTCATCTTCCTTTCTGTGTCCCCCTCTTTTCTTTCTCTAGCTCTTTCCCTCTTTTCCTACTCTTATATCTTCTTTAATCTTTCCTACTCTTATATCTTCTTTGATAGCCCCTTTAATCAAGTTTTCCTTTCCCTGACTATGCCTTCAGCCCCTCAGTGACTTTCAGAGGAGTAGAAGCAGCTCAGGTCTGTCTCCCAATACCCCCAAAAGACCCTGAATTTTTACTTTGTTATGTATTTGGGACAGGAGACAGGAACTATGAGCTTAAAGCACTGAAGCATGTTTTGTAGAGGAGACAAGAGCTTAAAATCTAAGTGCAATTAAGGTGCAGTACATCAAATTAATTTGCAAATGGCAGATGATTAATCCCTTAAAAGGAATATGAATGAAACTTTCTCCATAACGATGATAAATAGCAGTAGCACTCAAATGAAATCTACCCGTTTGACAGCTAAGGTTTAGTTAAGGTTGACTTGCTGCTTGTACAGATACTGCAGGATTTATTAAATTTTCCATGAGGATGGAATTTTGTAAATGACTTTGCTGAGGAAACTGACTTCAAAAATCACTTGCAGTCCTTTTAGGGGCATTTTTTTTTCAGAATGTTCTTGTTCTTTAAAAGAACTTAATTTACTTTTTTTTTTCAGTCCTAGACCTATGATTTCATCAGTGTAGGTAACTCAGAACTTGGAAACAAAGGATTTGAGTTGAATTCTGTCTCTACTTAACCACTGCCTCTGTGACCTTGGGCAAAATCCTTAACCTCAATGGGCCTCAGTTTCTGTAGCCATGAGAGGATGGGATTGGACTAGCTAGAGAGATGAATTCCAACATCTGTTCTGATTGTTTATCTATGGCCTACGGCCCCAAACACCCTCCACCATTGCAAATACCCAACTACTCGGCAGCCTGTCAACCTGGAGAATTGCCTGGGTGCTTGGAGAGAGTGGAAGGACATCTTTAGAATCACACAGCCGGTGCCTGGCAAAGTCAGGACATGAACCTGACTCTGAGGTCATGTTCTGCCTGACTCTGAGGTCAGATCTCTGTTCCTCTATTGACATTGCCTCTCTTCTTACTTCGTCGGAAGAAAAAAAATGCCAAATTGCAAAAATGGAACCTGGATATTCTATTTAGCTCATTTTCCAATTTTTGAAAAAAAGAACTGCCTATTTTCCATCAAAGTACATAATTATGATCTTCCATTAAATTTCTCTTCTGATGCCACATGGAGGAATGGAGGGGAGCTTGGGTTCTCAAAGGCTGTGTCAATGGATGACAAGCTTTGGCAGGGGCTGCCAAGTTGGGAGGACTTTGAGTCCAGCCCTGGTGCCATCCAAGGACCAGTCTAGCTCAAGTCAGAGGCTTGCCACTACAGTGTTGGACTCCAGGTGGTGGTGAATTTTTTCTAACACTGAATGAGAACAGTCCACAATAGAGTGCCTATCATCTCTACTAAAAGAGGAATACCCATAATAATGAAATCATATGTCATCAAATTATGTAATTATGGTTTTGAACACCTTGCCTCTAATACCAATGGGTCACACTTTACTTAATAAAGGTAAACACAAAGATATTTCAGGCTGGTGATGTTCAGATCCTTAGGGTCTCTGGTAAATAACATTACACATTAAGCATTTGTCAATTTCAACCATAAGTTTGGTTTCTCTTTCTCTTTCTCAGAAAACATAATTTTAAAGTGAAGAGGGACCCCAATAGCCTTCTAGTACAATATGAAGCCCAAAGAAATCCTTACTACGTACATATATACATATATACCTGACAAGTGGTCATCTAACCTTTGACTGAAGCCCTCCAGTTGGGGTAGGAGGTAGGAGGTGTAATGACTACTACTCCAAGGCATTTAGGGTTAACTCTCATTGTTAGGTAGCCTTAAATCACTGAATCTCTGAATGGGTGTTGCCTCAGACAAACTGAGACCTGGGAAAGACCTTAGCTTAAAAAGACCAAGGTCTCCCACTGCATCCGGGGCCATCTCCAGTCATCCTGACCTGTGTCTTGCCACTGGATATAGATGCCTCTGGAGGAGAAAGTGAGGCTGGTGACTTTGCACAGCTCTGCCTCACTTCGATCCAATTCATTTGTAAGTCAAGACATCACTCTCCTGATGTCATTGGGTACTCTTTGAGAATGAAGGGTGAACAACATTGTTAGGTATTTTTTCCTATCAAACTTGAGTTTGCTTCCTTACAACTTTTGCCCATGACTCCTAATTTAGCCTCTGGGGACAAATAGACCAAGTTTAATTCCCCTTTTGATGCATCAAGGTAGCTATTGGGGTCCTATGAGTCTTCTGCACCCCAGTATAAACTGGCCCAGTTCACTGAATCACAGAATTGGAGAGTTGGAAGGGAGATTGGCTTCCATCTAGACCAATGCCTGTTATAAAATACTAGATAAATGACCTCCTAGCCTCCTGAAGTAACCCATTCCACTTTGGGACAGCTTGAATTGTTAGGAAGTTTTTCCTGGCATCAAGCCAAAATGGACCACTTTGCCCCTTTCTCCCATTGTTCCTCGTTATGTCCTTTGGTGCCAAAGAGAATATGTCTAATAATCGCTCCTTCACATTCCAGAACTTCCAAAGCTATCATGTCCGCCTATGTCTTATTTTCTCCAAGTGAAACATTTTCTGTTTCTCCAACAGACCCTCATATTTCATGAATTCAAGGACCTTTGCCATCTCAGCTGAATGAATGAAAAAGAATTCATTAAGTTCTTACTATCTACCAAACACTATACTGAGCTCTGGGTATACAAATAGGAAGAATGAGGACTTCCCGCTCCAACAAGGAGTCAACACATAAAAGAAAGTTCAGTTTTAGAGGGATAGGCTGGACAGTCCTAAGAGTACAGGGGTGGGGCTGATGGCAAGGCCCAGGGGATAAGAGTTGGCTGCAGGGCCATACCTTGGGATAATTGGACCTGTTTATTCTGCAGATAGGGCCCTGAACAGTCTAATCACTTGCCTCATTCAATAGACCTCTCTCTAGCCACTAATATTCTGTCTGGATTCATTCATTTTTTGGGGGGGGTGGTTAGGCAATGGAGTTAAGTGACTTGCCCAGGGTCACACAGCTAGCAAGTGTTATATGTCTGAGGCTGGATATGAACTCAGGTCCTCCTGAATCCAGGGCCAGTGCTCTATCCACTACACCACCTAGCTGCCCTGATCCATTCATTTCTTAATGGTTAGCATGTGCTCACACCCAGATACTCTCCCCATCCCAATGATTCTGAATGTTTCTGTATAAACCCTGTTCCATAGCACTAACTGCCTGCTCCCTTGCTCCCCTACCTTTCAAGTCTATTCCCCAAGTCTCCCACTTCTACCCACCCCTTCCACTGTGCTTTCTTGAATACCTCCTCCACAGGTAACAAAATTACTCTTCCTGTCTTCTGCAATGAGCCCTAGATCCCCCTAATGATGCAGCCTCCTTGGCTTCTCTTTCCAGTACTGATTGCACTTTCAGTCATTCCTATCCACTCCCATCCCCCTTCCCACTCCCACCCCCCCAAAAATCACTGGATATAGTACAATACTCAGTTTGCTCTCCTCCTCCATCACAACACCTTTTCCAAACATTTCTTTATCCTTCTTCACGCCTCTGATGGTATCTATCCCCCACCTTTTCAGATAGGGACCCTGCATTAAAGGGCCTTCACTGAAAAAAAAAATGTAGGTCATTCTCCAAGATCTTCCTCTTTTCCTTTCCCTCTCCTCATCTCACGTCACTCAGATACCTTCTGTCACTATTTCCTCCCCCACCCCATCTCCCATGAAGAGGTGACCTTTCTCCTTGATGAGGTAAGGCATGCCTTCACACATATCCTTGATCCCATTCCATCCTGTCTTCTCCAGAAGATTATCCCCTCTAATATCCCAACTCTCTAATTTATAATCTCTCCTGGTCTACTGGTTCTTCCTTGCTGTCTACAAACACATTCATGTCTGCTCCATTCTTAAAAAAAATGTTCTCTAGAGTCAAGATGGCAAAGTGAGAGATGAGCAACTTTGACTCAGCTTTCCCCAACTTCTTCCACAGTGACATAAAAAGCACATAAAACTAAATACTGAGCAGTAAAGCAAAGAAAAAAAGTCAAAATGAGTCATATTTCCAGCCAAGGGAAACTTAGGAAAATAGACAGAGAAGTCTGTGGGCACTGGGGTGGGGACTAGCCAGGAACACAATGCAGTAGTGGAGGCAGCACCAGCTTAGGGTGGTAACAGAAAGAGATCCCAGGGGACCCCTTGGACTAGCCCTGTGAGCAGGAATAGGTGTCAGCTAGCAGCTCAGATGGTACTATTACCCAGTTCTGGGTCACAGTTCCAGGTTGGAGAGGAGTGGTCACAATCCTAAGGGAGTAGGGGTCCTGTCCGCATGAGGACCAGAGTGCAGACCAGGAGAGCAGTGAACAGACCTCTCCTTAGATCACCCCACCTTTGGAAGCACTGGAAACTTAGAGGCCCTTAGGCTGAGATGTGAAAGCAGCAAACAGACATAAAAGAGAGAAGCTCAGGCCAGTCACCCTGTGCCCCACAATCCCCAAGTCTAACATAAAGTCCAAAGTCAAGAAGTAGGATGGAAAAATAAACAAAGGACAACAATAACAAAAGTAATCCAAGAATAAAAAGCTTCTATCGTGACAGAGAAGCTCAAGACACAAACTCAGAAGAAAACAATGAGTTGAAAACATGTATAAGCCAGGTAGCTAGGTGGCACAGTGGATCGAGTGCCAGACCTGGAGTCAGGAAGGCTCATCTTTATGAATTCAAATCTGGCCTCAGACACTAGCTGTGTGACCCTGGACTTAGCGCTGTTTATCTCAGTTTCCTCATCTATAAAATGAGCTGGAGAAGGAAATGGCAAACCACTGCAGTCTCTTTGCCAAGAAAACCCCACATGGGGTCATGAAGAGTCAGATACTCAACAACAACAATAACAAGCAAAGCCACAAAGAAAAAAGGCAGATTAGACACAAACCCAACAAAAATTCCTAGAAGAGCTGAAGAAAACAATATTGAAAAAAGAGCAAAAAATTATTTTAAAAAATCAAATAGAGTAATAGAGGAAAATTGGAAAAGATGAGAGCAATACAAGATTATGAAAAGAAAATTAACAGCTTGATAAAAAGAAGTACAAGAAATACTGAAGAAAATAGCTCCTTTAAAATCAGACTTGCCTAAAAATGGTAAAAGAGGTACAAATCTCACTGAAGAAAATAACTATTTTTAAAAATTAGAATTGTTCAAGTGGAAGCTAATGTTTCCATGAGATATAAAGAAATAATAAAATAAGGTCAGAAGACTTAAAAAATAGAACAAAATGTGAAGTATCTCACAAGAAAAACAACCTACCTGGAAAATAGATTGAGGAGAGATAATTTAAGAATCATTTGACTACCTGAAAGCCATGAACAACAACAAAAGAACCTAGACATAATATTTCAAAATATTATAAAGAAACCTGCCCAGATATCTTAGAACCAAAGGAAAAAATAGAAACTGAAAGAATGCACCCATCACTTCCTGAAAGTAATCCCACAATAAAAACTTCCAGGAATATTATAGCCCAAATAGCTCCAGAGAGAAAATACTGGAAGTAGTCAGAAAGAAATCATTCAAATATCATGGATTACACAATTCAGGATTACACAAGATTTAACAGCTCCCACGTTAAAGGAGTGAAGGGCTTAGAATATGGTATTTCAGAAGGCAAAAGAGGTAGGATTACAACCAACAATCACCTACCCAGCAAAACTAAGTATAATCCCAAAGGGGAAAAGTGAATATTTAATGAAATGGAAGATTTTCAAGGATTCCTGATGAAAAGATCAGAGCTAAATAGAAAATCTGACATTCAAACACAAGATTCAAGAGAGGCATAAAAAGTTAAACGTGAAAATCATAAGGGATTCAATAAGGCTATACTGTTTATACATGTATGGAAAGATGATACATGTAACTCCTAAGAATTTTATCATCTAGAGTAGTTAGAGGAATTCTACTTAGAAGACATGGATGTGAGTCTGTTATGTTGGGGTGACCTCAAAAGAAGAATAAAAAAAGAAAAAAGAGGAAAAAAGAATATAAGGGTAAGAAAGAGGGATGCACTGGGAGAAGGGGGAACGGATGGGAAGATTGGGAAAATTATCTCATACCAATGAGTCCCACAAGGAAGAGTTTCTACAATAGAGAAGAAAGTGGGAGGGGGTGGGCGACTCTTGAACCTCACTTGAATTTGTTCAAGGAAGGAAGAACATACATATACACAGTTGGGTACAGAAATTCATCTTGCCCAACAAAGAAGTAGAAAAGGGTTAAGAGAAGGGGAGGATAGAATTAGAGGAAGGGGAGATGAAAAGAGGCAGTGGTCAGAAGCAAAGCAGACTCTTGAGGAGGAAACAGGGTAAAAAAGCCTTCTACTGGATGGGCTCCAGCTCAACAATGCCCCTGTTTAACTGTGATGTCCTGTCCTGAACACAGTGCTCCAGATGAGGTCTCACCACATTCATGCTAGGACCTCTACCCATGTCAAACAAATGGATCTATTTCAGAAACCAAGATTATACTCATTCCCTGTCTCAAACTGTCATTATATCACTATGGCAAAGAGCCACAGGCTCTGGCAAAGATGTTATTGAACAAGGTGGAGATGGTGTCAATGAACCAGAAGCTAATCTAAATACCTTCCAGGGATAAGAAGAGGATTTGTTTTCATATAGGATCTGATGCTTCAACAGATCTCACTAGTCTTCTAGTCAAAGCCCCTCATTTTACAGAGGAGGAAACTGAGGCCCACGAAGGGGAAGAGACCTGCCTGAGGTCACACACAGGATCATCGGCTTAGAACTGGAAGGGACTTCAGAGGCCGTCAAGCCCAACCTACTTCTACCCCTCATATTTTATAGATGAGGAAAACAATGCCCAAAAAGGTGAAGTGGCTTTGTCTTTGTATCCCTAGTGCCCACTACAAAGTGCCTGCCACAAAGCAGAATCCTTCTTGATTGATTGCCTAATGTCATACAAGTGGTAAATGCCTGAGACAGGATTTGAACCCAGGTCTGACTCCAGAGCCATAGCTCCTTCCCATGCCCTATGATCCCTGTCACATGCCCCCCAACTATGATGAAAGTTTTTTGCATAAACACTAGGGGAAGCTTCACACTTCTTATGGCCTGTATGTCCTTTCTCTCCTTCATCTCTTCTGCTCCTTTCAGTCTCTGCAATGGGGATGGGAGGAAAGGAAAACAAACAAGCGAACGTGGGTGCATGAATTCCACCTTAATGAGATGCTAATTGCACCATCTGGTAGCTCTGGGAAGATCAAAGGACACTTCCTGTACCTTACCTGCTTGGAGAATCTCTCAGTTCCTGCACCTCTCATCCTCTTGCCCAAAGATGCTACCCATAATGTCAGGTCAGAAGTCACCTTCTCAGGGCAAGGATGGAATGGATTCTTTTAGTGGAGGTGGTCCCTTGCCACTGCCCTCTTGAGAATTTTCCAACCTGTTGGTCCGTTGAAAGAAAGCCACAAGTCATTGAAAGTGCCCACAGTGTTTCTTTTAAGAAAGTATCTTTGTGGTTAGGAAAAAAAAAAAGCTAAAATACCAATAACATTTCAGTGTCATTCCCATTTTCCAAACACAAACTCTTTGGCTATGGTCTAATCAATCAATCAAAGCTAAATTGCCTTTTTAAAAGGCCCCAAAAGGTTCACCCTGAAGTACCTGACAATCTGTCATCATTCCACCTTCTGCTGTCTCCCTAACCATAACCACCTACAAATATTTTGGACTCCAGACTTAGCTGGTAATCAAGTGGGTGGGACATCAGAGAGAATTGTTCCTGCAGCAGCTCTGGACTCTGGTGTACTTGCTTGTTTTGTCAGTAATCTGGGCAGGTATGACTCAGACCACTTGCAGGGAGTCAATTGTTACAGCACAGGCAGAATATTGTTTTCCTGAGGCCACTGGCGCTCAGAGCTGCCCTTTAAGCCAACTCACTGAGCTCGACTTCAGAATCTTGCCTTTTTTTTTCACTGAGAGCCTTCCTCATTACTTTGCCCCAGCCATATCCCTTGTCTGAGACTCTGTTTGTCCAATCGATCTGTACAGAGTTGGGCATCCTTGTTTCTCTCTCAAAAAAACCACATCTTTTTTTTTTTTACTATATACCCAATGAATATCAGCAAGTATGAGCATTCCCACATGCAAGATAGATAAGAAAAGATTATGTATAAAACTGTGCACTTGTTTGTTTTTATTGAAAGTCTATGTTAAATTCACTCAAACTTTTCATAGACTCCTTTTCCATAGCCTGACTGTCTTTCCGTCAGGGAGAAACTTTTGCCCTGGCCACCCACCCTCTTGACTGGGGACTGTCTCTCTTGGATCACTATTTCAGGACAAACCCCATCTAAGCTCCACTTTGCTCCCTCTTTTCTGGCCACATCCCAGAAACAGCCTTGCATGTCACTACCCACCAACTCTCACCCCATCCACTGTTTAAAAATGAATAAGTATACTCGAGAAAAAAACAAATCTACTCAGACAGCAAAGCTTGACAATGTAAGTCTCCTATACCTCTAGTCCATCACCCATCTACCAAGAAGAGATGAGAGGTATGCTTTCCTATCAGTCTTCTGAAGTCATGATCGGTCACTGTCTTAGTCAAAACTAGTCTTTCAATGAGATGAATCTAAAGGTTGCTTTTTTGTTTAGAGCCATTTTTTACAGGTATTTGGAGGGGTTTGGGGGAGAGGTCAAGCAAGTCACCTGCTTTTACTCCACCATTTTGGCTCCACTCCTAAAGGTTGCTTTTAAGTTTCATCTTCTGAGCCTATTTGTGAATTGATTTTAAAATGATTTGCTTACTTACTGCACAAGCCCACTTCTTTTTTTTTCTTTTTTCTTTTTTTTTCTTTCTTTTTTTTTTGGCGAGGCAATTGGGGTTAAGTGACTTGCCCAGGGTCACACAGTAAGTGTCAAGTGTCTGAGGCCAGATTTGAACTCAGGTCCTCCTGACTCCAAGGCCAGAGTTCTATCTACTGTGCCACCTAGCTGCCCCACAAGCCCACTTCTGCATAGTTCTTTGAGAACTGTTCAGAAGTTGGTGTCTGGTCAGCCACAATGACAATTTCATTATAAGCTGAACCAATTTTCAGAGTCATCTCATGTTTATGTTTACGGACAGCCAAGTGACTCTCATTGGTAAAACATTGGACATATTCAGGGGCAATGAGTAGAAAGGGTTTGTCATCACTCATAGTCCTTGTACTACTTAGAAGAATTCACATGTAACTTGCATGTCATAAGGCCAACAACTTATCACTTCCACCTTTCCATGGCAAAAATATTTCACAGTTCCCTCAGCTCACAGGCCCCCAGACGTGGTGGTTGTGACCACCAGCTTCATCACCCATGGCTTTTTAGCTTGAACCTCCATCTAGAAGTTAGGTGTGTGCCTATGCATGATAGAGACAGAAATATACTTGCTAAGAAGTACCATTTATGTTTTCCTTGTCTCTGGGATTATTGCTGTTTTCCCACTCAATGAAGCTAAGTTTGGCAAGAGTTTTGTTTCTTTGACACGAATGACATCATTTGGTGAACAGGAAGAATAAACAACAAAACTAATTTACTCCTGCTGTAATTCAAGTAGAAAGTTTGCTTTTTCAGTATTACTATTTAACAATAATTGGACTTTGCATTTAAAAGATTGTATTCTACCTGTGGCTGTAAATAGCCAACAGGGGAAGCCAAGAATGGGATGGTGTATTGTATATCTCCATGTTATGTGTACAATGGGTCATTGGCAATATGGACAAAGATGAAAAGGGTAAACATAGGATTGTCAATTCTGATGTTCAGTTGATCTGAATTCCTATGCTATTGTACATGACGCTCATCTCCCACTCTCTGCCTTTTTGATGACTATGCCTCTTTCCTGAAATGCTTTCTCTCTCTCTCCTGATTTCCTTGGAGACTCAGTTCAAATTCTACCTTCTGCCAGAAGCCTTTCCCAATTGTCCTCCCCTGCTCACTGATGGTGCCTTACTCTCTCAGACTACCTCTCATTTACACTGTGTAGATCTCATATGTACATAGTGGTTTACATGCCATTTCCAACCTTGGAAACATGAGCTCCTTGAGGGCAAAGATTGTGTTTTTGCCTTTCTTTAAATCCTCAAGGATTAACACAGTGCCTAGCATGTAGCAAATGCTTAATCAATACATGTTGACTCACTGACTAACTGGCCATGATATTAAATAACAATAGCTTCAAATATTAATGAAAAAATGATAAAATATGTGCACTGGTTTGTTTTCATCTCTTTACCAAATTCCTTTAAAAATCTGGCAACAATTCCAAAAAGATGGAGTAATGGTGATGAAATTGGTAATATCAATATGTTACCATATTGGTGATATGACCTCAAACCTAAAAAAATCCATGGAATTTGAATATAATTTGGTATATTACCTATAATAATGCAAATTCCATCCAGAAATTTAACTGATGTAAATAAATTACCATAATGAGACCAAAAATCCTAACAACATTTAAATCAACAAACAGTTGGTTTATTTGTCAAGCAGACAGATGGCAGTGAGGAACAACACCTATTTAAAATTTAAATTTCCTTGTCAAATCATATGCAGAAAGATGGCAGACGATCCTGAGCAGTATTACCTCACAAAAGAGAGAGGTACAATGGAGAGTAAAACAAGTTTGAAAAAACTTGTGGAGAAAACCAGCAAAGCAAAGTCATCCCAATACAAAATAATTTAAAGATGAAATTATGAAGAATAAAACAAATAGAAGATAGATGAAAAAAATCTGCAATTTTTTTTATTACAAACTCTTTTCACTATTAAGGAAATTGAAGTCATCATTGATGTTGCAGCTATTTCAGTTATGTCCAACTCTTCATGACCTCATTTGGGATTTTCTTAGCAAAGCTACTAGAGCGGTTTGCCATTTCCTTCTCCAGCTCATTTTACAGGTGAGGAAACTGAGGCAAATAGGGCTAAGTGACTTGCCCATGGTCACAGAGCTAGTAAGTGTGTGAGGCCAGATTTGAACTCAGGTCTCAATGCTTTATCCACTGAGTCATCTAGCTGCCTCCTATATCAAGTGTACATGGAGGAAATCCATGCTGGAAACAACACAATTGTGAGATTGTTGAAGGATTAGTTCACAAGGTATCTGAGGGAGGTGAAGATACCAAGTGTGTGGAAAAACAACTTGGACAATTCCCCAAAAGAGAGGATATGAACAACTATTGACCTGTGTGCCCATTTCTTCATCTATATGCTGTAATAAGGACTCGGAGCTGGTCTTTCTGGTTCTTGCCAACCAGGGCTTTGGCTCCAGTTTCTGACCATGTATGTATGAATCAGAATTAAGTAGATTACATTCTAGCTGATGAAGAGTTTCTTTATTGACTGCTGAGCTTATAGAGCTTATGCCCCCAGGGTACCATTTAAAAGAGGAGACAAAGTGAATATTGATCTAAACATTTTAAATAAAATACTAACAAGGAAGTTACCACAATGCATTACAAAGAAAAAGAAATAGAAAGAAGAAGCTTGTACAAAGAGGAAACAAAACTATCACATTTTGCTGATGGCATGATGGTTAACCTAGAGAACTCTAGAGAGTCGAAAAACTAACTGAAATAATGAACAACTTCACCAAAGTTGTGGGATATAAAATCAACCCACACAAATCATCGTTATTTCCATATATTACCAACAACATCTGGCAGGAAGAGAGAGAAAAAGAAATTCCATGTAAAATAACTATAAACAGTATAAAATATTTGAGAGTTTACCTGGTAGGTAGGAACTATATTAATATGATTATAAAACAATTTCCGCACAAATAAAGAAAAATCTAAATAACTGGAGAAATTTTAATTGCTCATGGGTAGGCCAAGCCAATACAATAAAAATGGCAATAGTATAAAATTAATGTAGTTATTCAGTGCCATACCAATCAAACTACCAAAGAATTACTTTATAGAACTGGAAAAAAATAATAAAAAAATTAATTTGAGGAAACAAAAGGTCAAGAATAATGAAGGAACCAATAAAAAAAAAACCAGAAAGGAAGGGGGCCTAGTAGTACCAGATCTCAATTTATACTACAAAGCTGCAAGTGTCAAAAGAATTTGGTACTGCGTAAGAAATAGTGGTTGATCAGTGGAACGGATTACTTATACAATATGCAAAAGCAAATGAGCTAAGTAATCTAGTGTTTGATGAACCCAAAGATCACAGCTATTAGAGCAAAAACTCATTATTTGACAAAAAATATTGGTAAAACTGTCAGACACTAAGCATAGACCAACATCTCACACCATAAACCAAAATAAGCTCAAAATGGGTACATGGTTTAGACATAAAGGATAATATCATAAGCAAATTAGTGGAGTGAGAAAGAAATTAGCTATCATATCTATGGATAGAGGAAGAATTCATGACCAAACAAGAAATGGAGAGGTTCACGGGAGGTAAAATGGATAAAACTGATTATATAAAATTAAAAAGTTTTTGCACCAACAGTAACAAAATAGCTAAAATGAAAAGAAAAGCAGGCAACTGGAAAAAATATTTACAGCAAGTTTCTCTGATAAAGGCCTTATTTCTAAAATATATGGGGACCTAAGTCAAATCTACATTAGTAACAGCCATTCACCAATGGATAAATGGTCAAAGGATTTGAATAGGCAGTTTTCAGAGGAAGAAATCAAAGCTACCAACATCTTTATTAAAAAATGCTCTAAATCACCAATAATTAGAGAAATGCCATTAAAACAACTCTGAGGTACCACTTTATACACATCAGATGGGTTTAGATGGCAGAAAAAGAAAATGACAAATACTGAGGAGAATATGGGAAATCATTAGACTTATGCACTATTAGTGGAGCTGTGAACTAGTCTAAACATTTGAAAGCAATTTGGAACAATGCTCAAAAGTCTATGAAACTATATATCCCCTTTGACCCAGTAATACTGTGACTAGAGCTATAGTCTGAGGAAATAAAAAAAGAGGAAAAGGACTCATGTATAAAAATATTTATAGTAGCTCTTTTTATGGTGACAAGGAATTAAAAACTGAGAAGGTGCTCATCAAATGGGAAATGACTGAATAGGCCATGGCACATGAACATGATGGAATACTGGTGTAAGAAATGATGAAGGAGATGATTTCAGAAAAATCTGGAAAGACTTGTATGAATTGATGCAAAGTGAAGTGAGCAGAAATAGGAGAACACTATACACAGTAACAGCAATATTATAAGGACTTCGTATCTCTGATCAACACAATGACCACAATTGCAAAGAACTCATGATGAAACACGCTACCTACCTCAAGCTAGAGAACTGATGGACTCAGAATACAGATTGAATCATATTTTCTTCTATTTCTTTCTTCTTCTTGCTTTAAAAATGTTTTTGGAACATTCCTGATTTGGACATTTGTTTTGCATAACTATATGTAATTGTAATAGTTCTGGTTTTCTTGCCTTCGCATTGGGTAGAGGAGGGAGTAGAGGGAGAGAAAAAACTTAGAACTGAAAAAAAATTTTAAAAGTCTCTGTGGTACAATTACACGTACACATACAGCATAAATATAAAGTCAGCAAACACGAATACATAGAAAATAGTTCAATACAAGGTAGTCTGAAGGGGAGGAAACTAGAAATTTGGGGGAATTAAAAAGAGGTTTCATTCAGAAGATAATGCTTGAGATGTATTTTTTTTTTCTTTTTGGTGAGGTGATTGGGGTTAAATGATTTGCCCAGGGTCACACAGATAAAAAGTATTAAATGTCTGAGGCTGGATTTGAACTCAGGTCCTCCTGACTCCAAGGCCAGAGCCCTATTCACTGCACCACCTAGCTGCCCCTGAGTTGTATCTTTTTTAAAAAAAATTATTTAGTATTTTATTTTTCCTCAATTACATGTACAAACAACTTTCAACATTCATTTTTAATTGAGATGGGTCTTTTTTTTTTCTTTTGCTTTTTGGTGAGGCAATTGAGGTTAACTGACTTGCCCAGGATCACACAGCTAAAAACAGAGATTTTTTTTAGTGAGGCAATTGGAATTAAATGACTTGCCCAGAGTCACATAGCTGGTGAGTGTTTTGTGTCTGAGGTTGGATTTGAACTCAGGTCCTCCTGACTCCAGGCCCAGTGCTCTATCCACTGCACCACCTAGCTGACCCTAAGATATGTCTTGAAAGAAGAGAGAGACTATGTGAGACAGAAGCAAGGATGAAATGCATGGCGGGTATGTGGGACAGTCAGTGTAAGGGCACGGGGTGAGGGGCTGTGGTGGGGGATTGAGTGCTATGTATGAGGAACACATCATCCTGTGGTGTGGGAGGGGGAACAATATCCATTGAGGCTGGAGAGATAGATTTAGAGAAATAGATTATTCTAAAGATAATAATAGCAAGTCTCTATGATCTATATTCTAATGTAACTCCCACTCTGACATTTATATTTGGGGTTTTAAAGTTCCTTCCAGTGCTAACATTTGATGTTCTTTTTTCTAAGATCTCTTATTCTCAAAAAAAGTGCTACTCCAATGTTTATTATGGAGTAGAGACAGCTCAGATTCCTTAAAGTCTCAGAATTGAATAGGAAAAAAAGAACAAGCTGTTAGGAAACTGTGTCTTTCCTTAACAAAGGAATCCAACCTTTAAACACCAATACTTTCATGGAATGTCATAGTATAAAGAATAAAAATTGGTGGTGATAGAAAGGGTAACAGAAAGGGGCAGGGTTCATCTAAGTAGCCTACTTGGCTATAGAATATAACCAATGATGATGTCTCAGCAAGAAATTGTGAAAGACACTATCAAGAAATGACTGATAAGAAAAAGAGATAGGCCAGTTACGTTACAAGAGAAAGTAATAACAAGAAGAAACATGGCCCACATGTTGCCCTCTTTGTTGAGAGTAATGTCCTAACCTAACCCCTGCATTCATACAAGCTAGGCTAAGTTTTCTTTGAAAGGTTTTTTTTTTAATTAATTAATTTATGTTTAGTTTTCAACATTCACTTCCTCAATATTTTAAGTTCTAAATTTTCTCCCCATCTCATCTCTCCCCCACCCCAAGATGACATGCATTCTGAATATCCCTAATCTGCCCTCCCTTCTCTCTCTCCCCTCCTTCTCTTATCCCCTTGCCCTTCAGTTTTCCTATAGGGCAGGATAGATTTCTATACTCCATTTCCTGTATATCTTATTTCTCAGTTGTATGTGAAAACATTTTTTTTAACTTTTGTTTCTAAAACTTTGGGTTCCAAATTTTCTCCCTTCCTCCCTCCCCACCCACCCTCCTTGAAAAGGCAAGCAACTCATTATAGGTTGTACATGTGCAGTTATGCAAAACACTTCCATAGTAGACATGCTGTGAAAAACTAAGTATATTTCCCTTAACCCTATCCCGCCCCCCATTTATTCTTTTCTCTCTTTTGACCCTGTCTTTTCTCAGAAGTGTTTACTTCTGATTACCCCCTCTCCCAATCTGCCCTCCCCTCTATCACCCTCCTGCTCTCTTGTCCTCTTCTCCCCCTATTTTCCTGTAGGGTAAGATAGATTTCCATACCCAATTCAGTGTATATGTTATTCCCTCCTTAAGCCAAATCCTGTGAGAATAAGATTCACTCATTCCCTCTCACCTTCCCCCCTTTCCCCTCCACTATAAAAGCCTTTTCTTGTTTGTTTTATGTGAGATAATTTACCCCATTCTACCTCTCCCTTTCTCCTTCTCCCAGTAAACTCCTCTCTCACCCCTTAATTTTATTCTCTAGATATCACCCCTTCATTTTCAACTCACCCTGTGCTATCTATCTACCTATCTACCTATCTATCTATCTATCTATATACATACATATAATTTTTTCCCTCCAACTACTCTAATACTGACAAAGGATTCATGAGTTACAAATATCATCTTTGCATGCAGAATATAAATAGTTCAACCTTAATAAGTCTCTTATGATTTTTCTTTCTTGTTTAACTCTTCATGTTCTACTTGTATCTGAAAGTCAAATTTTCTATCCAGCTCTGGTCTTTCCATCAAGAATACTTAAAAGTCCTCTATTTCACTGAGTGTCCATTTTCCTATCTCCTTCGCCCTCCAGAATATTATACTCCAAGCCCTCCAGTCCCTTAATGTAGAAGCTGCTAAATCTTGTGTTATCCTGATTGTGTTTCCACAATACTTGAACTGTTTCTTTCTGGCTCCTTACAATATTTTCTCCTTGACCCGGGAACTCTGAAATTTGGCTACAATATTCCTAGGAGTTTTCCTTTGGGGATCTCTTTCAGGAGGTGATTGGTGGATTCTTTCAATTTCTCTTTTGCTCTCTGGTTCTAAAATATCAGGGCAGTTTTCCTTGGTAATTTCTTGGAAGATGATATCTAGCCTCTTTTTTTGATCATGGCTTTCAGATAGTCCAATAATTTTTAAATTCTCTCTCTTCGATCTATTTTCCGGGTCAGTTGTTTTTCCAATGAAATATTTCACATTGTTTTCTAATTTTTTATTCTTTTGGATTTGTTTTACAGTGTCTTGATTTCTTATGAAGTCATTAGCTTCCAATTGCTCCATTCTAGTTTTTAAGGAAGTATTTTCTTCAGTAATCTTTTGGCCTTCCTTTTCCATTTGGCCAATTTTGCTTTTTAAGGTATTCTTCTCCTCATTGGCTTTTTGGACCTCTTTTGCCATTGGAGTTAGGCTATTTTTTAAGGTGCTATTTTCTTCAGTATTTTTTTGAGTCTCCTTTAGCAAGCTGTTGACTTGTTTTTCATGATTTTCTTGCATCACTCTCATTTCTCTTCCTAGTTTTTCCTCTACTTCTTTTACTTGCTTCTCAAAATCCTTTTGAGCTCTTCCATGTCCTGGAATCAATTCATATTTTACTTGGAGGCTTTGAGTGTAGGAACTTTGACTTTGTTATCTTCTTCTGGTTGTATGTTTTGATCTTCTTTGTCACCAAAGTAAGATTCTATGGTCTGACTCTTTTTGCACTGCTTGCTCATGATCCCAGCCAATTACTTGAGTTATAAACTCTTTGTTAAGGTAGGGTCTGCTTCCAGTGTGGAGAATGTATTGTCCAAAGCTTCAGGGGTTTTGTGCAGCTGTTTTCAGAGATACTTCTAGAGACCTGTAAATTTTCTGTTCTTCCAAGGTGATATGATAAGGGATGAAGGGTTTACTCCTTTCCTGGTCTATGCTCTGGTTTATGAGCAACCACACGCACTCTTTTCTGTCTTGGAACTGGGAGGAGGATTCCCTCTCCACCGCTACTACAAGTTCCACCACACCAGCACTCCTCCTTGCCCCAAGACCACCACCCAGAACTGTGACCCAGATCCAAGCCCGGGCAAAGCAAGAGAAACCTGCACCAGCAGAGAGATCCCTGCAAACCCCTCTGATTAGCCTCTCAATTCCCCTTCAGTCTGTGGGTCAGAAGCTCAGGAAGTAGCTGCTGCCCCAGGGCCATGCTTGGGGACTGGGGCTGGGACCGAGCTTCTCTCTCACTGCAGACAGAGACTCTTCCTACTGATCTTCTAAGTTCTCTTTGGAATTCATGGGTTGAGAAGTCTGGAAACCACCACAGCTGCCTGTGATTCAGTACTGAGGCCTGTTTTGCCTGAGCGCCTAAGCCAAATTGCATTCCTTTCCCCGTCCGGCACAATATACCTTTCAGATCAACCATCTAGGTTGTCTTGGGCTGGAAATTTGTTTCACTCTGTCTTTTTGTAGGTTCTGCTGTTTTAGAATTTGTTTAGAGCCATTTTTACAGGTATTTGGAGGGGTTTAGGGGAGAGCTCAAGCAAGTCATTGCTTTTACTCTGCCATCTTGGCTCCGTCCCCACTTTGAAAGGTTTTGAGACCATTCTTGATTCTATGTCAGCTCAGGGGACTAAGGTTCAGACTGTTGACATCACTTCCTTATTGCTTGAGTACAAAGCAACCAGGGGAGCCCCAGGGGCCTCTGACAATTGGCTGTTAAGTCAGCTGATGGGCAGTTCAGGCCAGTAAGCCTCATTGGGCTGAATCAACTCCAAGTGTCCTCAATTCCTATCTTTGTTGAATGTCCTTTTCCTGTTTTGGCTAAGTAAATCCCCTTTTCTTAACTCTTATAAGTGAGTAAAATAAATAAACTCATAAATGAATAAAATAAATGAGTGAATGAATAAAATATAGATAGATAGATAGACAGACAGACAGAAAGACAGACAGACAGATAAATAGATAGACAGATAGAAAAAATTCTGTCTAGGGCCCCTCAGCTGAGATTCTCCAGGTGGCATATGTGACTCCAGTGATGAATAGTGAAGGAAAAGTTCTTCTTTACTCCAGTATCATGGTGACCCCACTGCCATGCCCCATATCAACTGTGGACTCAATTAGGAAGACTTCTGCCAGGGGCTCTTGTCTACCTTTGTCTACCTAATGTACATTTGTGAATAGTTTTAATGTTTAGCCTTTCTTATATGTATAGGATTAAAATATCTGTCTCATATCTAATTCATATTGTACATTGAATCCTTTTCACACTTTCTCCTTTTGGGGGACCCCACAGACTTGTGAGCTATGTGCTAATTTACTATAATTAAATACCTTCCCAGGGTTGTTGGGGTGAGGATTTAATGAGCATGAGAAAAGGGATTCCCTCTCTTACCAGACAGAGCTCTAAGCAAATGGACGTGGTCTAAACTACATGGCTGGGTACATGTCAGGGAGGGATGAATGCCCCAGCCCTTGTGAGCCCAGGCCAAGGGTGCCTACATAAAAATGCTAAGCAAACAAACAGATAAAATGTGAAATTCAAAATTTTATGAGAATAATATGCACATAAATCGAGGACATGGTTGATGAGGATATTAGTATGGAAAAGAGGCTTTCACAAGTGATATTCTCTAGTAGACTGCATTTTTACTATCTAACAATTGATTGAAAGATGCTGAGAATACAAGATCCTGCTGTGCTTATAATTTCTTGGTTATAAATGAAGGCATCTGACTTGATAGACACAAATCTCCCTTTCTTATAGGCTGTTTCCCATGCAACCAGCAAAATTATTCAAGATTCCTCAAATGATATAATAATAGAGACAACTTTGGTTTTCCTCTGACCATGAATATCAGGTGAGGCACAAAAGAGGGATATGGATGCTCACCAAAGGGAATCCCTACTGTGATTGAGGAAATCCATCCCAGAATTCGAGATCAAGAGGGTATCCAAGTGAAATCAAGAGAGTGCAAATAAGGGCCCCCAAAACACTGATTGGGCCTACTACGGTGACCTTACGGGAGACCATGGACCAAAGTCACAAAAGATGAATGGACACGAATGGGTTGTGGCCTTCATCACTGTAGGGAGAATCTAATACAATGAAAACATAGATCCATTTCAGTAGGGTTGGGGAACCTGTGCCCTCGAGGCCACATGTGGCCCTTGAGTTCCTCAAGTGCGGCCCTTTGACAGAATCCAAACTTCACAGAACTTTCAGCCAAATGGCCACACTTGAGGACCTAGAGGGCTACATGTAGCTTCAAGACCACAGGTTCCCCACCTCTGCCAAGACAAACACATATACACATACACACACGAGGCTAAATTGATATTAATCACATGCATCATATAAAATCACAGAATAACAGAGACAATAGAGACTTGGTTGTCATCTGGATGGTGCTCATTTTGGCCAACCACTTCATCTTAGAGGTGAAAAAATGGAGGCTTAGAAAGGAAGTGGTTGGCTTGATATTATGGATTCGAACCCACATGCCTTAATTAGTCCCTTCTTGTCATTTTGCTATTTCTCTAGGTACATAGGATGTTTTACTCGGGAAGTAAAACATTTACTTTGGGAAATCTTGGGAAGATGTTAGAATGAGAGGTTTCCTAGAAATGAATAGAAAATTGATAGAAATGAATCCTACCACCACAACAAATAATACAAGAAAAATGTCCCCCAAATCCACAGTGCTCATGAGTGACAAGAAGATGATCTATGCAACAGTCTAGGTAATCAAGAAACAAAAACAATCAAAAACAATAATAGTGTTTAATAAACCCAAGAACATAAATTACTGGGCAAAAAATTTCTTTTAAAGGATGAGAAATGGGGCAGCTAGGTGGTACAGTGAATAGAGCACCAGCCCTGAAGTCAGGAGGACCTGAGTTCAAATCTGGCCTCAGACCAAACACTTGACACTTACTAGCTGTGTGACCCTGGGCAAATCACTTAACCCCAATTGCAAAAAAAAAAAGACATTAAAGGATGAGAAACTGGAAAGGAGTTTGGCATAAATTAAGACTAGACCAATATACTACACCAAATGCCTGTGATAAGTGCAAAATGGAGGTATGACCTAGATACAAGTGGTCACAGTATTTTCAAAAATTAGAAGGAAATGAAATCATGTAACCTTAGGCCAATTCCTAACCAAACAAGTGTTAGAGGAGATTAGACAAGATAAAATAGACAACTTTGGCTTCATAAAATTAAAAATCTTTCACACAAAAAAATCAATGATGATATAATTAGGAGAAAAATTTTATGCTGGCAAAATATTTCCATTAAACACTACCAATAAAAATCTGGTATCCAAAGTATACAAGGAACTTGCACCAATGCATAACACCAAGAGTTATTCTCCAGGGACATCTAAGTGGCACAGTGGATAGGGCACTGACCCTGGAGTCAGGAGAACTTGAGTTCAAATATGGCCTCAGACACATAATACTTCCTAGCTGTGTGACTGTGGGCAAGTCACTTAACCCCAATTGCCTCACTAAATAAAAAAAAAAAAAGAAATTCTCTAATAGGTAAATGGTGAAAGGATATGATATGAACAGCTTTCAAAGGATTGACCAGCTATAAAACACCATAAGAAAACAAACTCCAAGTCCCTAGTAGCAAGAGAAAAGCAATTCAAAACAATTCTGAGGTTTTACCTCACCCCATGCAAATTGGCAAAGGTGATAAAAGACCAGAACAGTCAGTGATGGAGTGGCTGTGGGAAGACAGGAATATTGCTAGACTTATGGAGTCATTTAAATTACTGTAAATTTCAGTTTGGAATTTTGCTTCATAAAAAGGTGGAAAAGTTCCATCTTGCAGATGATTTAGTCAGTTTCACTTGCTTCTTGGGAACTCTTGAAAGGTGCTGGTAGGAAAGCAAGGTGTTACCATTGCTCCCAGATCTACTCTTTGGGGTCTTTGAGCAGTGATTAATCAAATGAGATAATGTTTTTGCAGTTGTTTTTCAGGTGTTTCAGTTGTCTGACTCTTCATGATACCATTTAGGTTTTTCTTGGTAGAGATACTGAAGTGGTTTGCTATTTCCTTCTCCAGCTCATTTTGCAGATGAGGAAACTGAGGCAAACAGGCCCTAGTGACTCACCCAGGTCACACAGCTAGAAGTAATCTAAGGCTATATGAGAACTCAGGAAGATAAGTCTGCCTGACTCCAGGGTTGGCCCTCTATTCACTCTACCACCCAGCTGCCCTATGTGCCCAGCACATAGTAAGTGCTTATTAAATGCATATTCCCTCTCCTCCCCAACCCTTAATGGGTGAAAAAGGGATAAAAAGTGAAAGAGAGAGAGACAGAGAGAATCTGACATGCCCCCTAGCTACTGACCTTGGTTGGGCTTAGTCTCTCACGGTCTTGGATGGACTCTGAGAACTTCTCACCTGCCTAGGTGGTCATGGGCTCACACAAAGAATTAAGGCACCAAAATTTGTTCATGCCTGAATTTCTGATTGAATTTTGTGCTCTCTTGAGCCAGTCCCAGACTTACTCACAGACACCCTGCTTCAGAAAGATGTTAATCTCCACCAGAGGTCCTTTGTTCAGTACTTCCCATACTCAGAATATCTTGCATCTCACAGATGGTCCAGTAGACTATTAATTGTGAGAGAGCTAAAAGAGACCTTAACAGAGTCCCCTGCTCTTTCCAAAACCAAATTTGAGAGTTCTCTATCTGGAGGGATCTTCCAAACTCAGGGTGAAGAAGACATCGGTACAAATAAGCAAAAGGTTGGAAAATAGGACACAGCACAAGGGAATCTGCAAAAATGAAACTTTCAAGAGAAAGTTGAAGAGGGTTTTGGAGCACTACTAGACTATCAAGTATTGACGGGGAAATTCCAGATGTTAATCATGGGATACTCTAGCTGTTGTTCCGGGGCAATAACACTGAGAAGCTAAAAGGAAAAAAAAGTGGTGAAATAAGTTTAAACTTCAATGAGGAAACATATGAACATATGGCTATTCTGGTCACTTTAAGAAATGCTGCTTCACAAGTTCAAGATGGGCTACACAAATGTCCCCCTTACACAAGAAGTATCAAGGAAAGTTGCACATCAGGCTGTATTCAGGATGAAAAAAAAGTAAGTAAAAGAGGGAAGGCATTAATATTGCTTAGGAAAGGCTTCCTATAGAAGATAACATTTTTCTGTGGCAGCTAGGTGGTGCTACAGTGGATAGAGCACCAGCCCTGAAGTCAGAAGGATCTGAGTTCAAATCTGACCTCAGACACTTACTAGCTGTGTGACCCTGGGCAAGTCATATGACCTCGATTGCTTCCTCAAAAAATTCTAAAACACAAATAAAGAAGAAGAGATCTTTGTTGTGACTTAAAGGAAGCCAGGTAAATGTGCTTCTAGAGGAAGTTGAAATGGCAGTAACGATGACAAAGATAGGGAAAGCATCTGGATTAGACCAACTGTACATAGAGAAGATCTACCCTGGAGGTGACAACATTTTGAACTAGGGGGTCCATGAACTTGGTTGGTTTAAAAAATATTCAATCAGTGTAGTTGATTTCCTCTGTAATCTTATGTATTTTATTTTATCCATCTAAAAATATGATTCTGTGTGATGGAATACTATTGCGCTATAAGAAATGATGAACAGGCTGACTTCAGAAAAACGTGGAAAGACTTGTATGATTTGATGCTGAGTGAAGTGAGCAGAATCAAGAGAACATTGTACACAATAACAGCCATGTTGCATGATGACTAATATTGATAAACTTAACCCTTCCCAGCAATACAAGGATCTAAGACATCTCCAGAGGCCTTGTGATGGAAAATGCTATCCACACCCAAAGAAAGAACTATGGAAGTCGAATTGTTATTTTTTTTCTCTTCTGTTGAGTTTTGTTTCCTCTTTCTGATGGTTCCTCCTATTGGTTTTAATTTCTACTTACAACATCACTAATGTGAAAATATGTTTAATATGAATGTAAATGTATAACCTATATCAGATTATGTGCTGTCTTGGGGAGGGTGGTGGGGAGGAAGGGGGAGAAAAATTTAAACTCAAAAACATATGGAAGTGATTATTGATAAATGAAAATAAATTAATATAAAAAGTAAAAAATAAGTAAATTAAAAAAAAATAAAAATGTGATTCTGAGAAGGGCTCTATCAGCTTCACCAGACTAACCACCAGAGGGGTCTAGGACACAAACAGGTTAAGAGCCCCTACTCCCAGTTTAACAGAACCTTTCCCTGAAACAAGGGAATTTTATGTAACTGCTCATGGGCCCCTCCAACCTTCCATTCCTAGCTGAATACAAATAAATACCTGGAAAGAGATTTCCTTAAAAGGAGGTAAAAAGTTTAGGCAATGATTGATGGATTGAAAGGGAAGACAATTGCGATATTTTACTTGTCAGCTGGTCTCAGAATATCCTTCCTAATGAAGGTAGAGTAGGCCCATTGCTACAGCCACTTTAAAACTAGGCTTGACAAGTCATTTTCTCCCATTGAAAGTAATCACAAATTGGCTGAGGAAAGAGTAATGGGTAACTGAACCAGGGTCTTTTCCATTGCTAATTTTTCTGGTGGCATTAGCAGCAAGGCAGTTCTACCTCAAAATATTTCTAAAAATATCAGTGGTATAATTATGTGAGACCCTAAGAACACTTCTGGGTAAGCTTCCAAATTCCAAGCAGGGGAAACAACTTTGATTTCATGGCAAAATCAGGTGGCATTTAAGCTCAATTGCAAAAGATGTTTCAGAGCTCACTAATAATTATTCAATAAAAGCTACTGTGACAAGATAAAATACTCAAATGGACTCATGATCTCATCGAGGTGGACATTCTCTCCACTGATGTGGACCACAAGGGAGGGAAGGGAAGTGGGGAAAGAACAAGAAATTATTAAGTGCCTACTATGTGCCAGGCACTGTGTTAAATGCTTTACAGATATGATCTCATTTGATCCTTACAACAACCCTGTGAGGTAAGTGTTATTCTGTTCCCTATTTTATTGTTGGTATTTTTAAAAAATGGGTCTTTGTTTCTGAAAGAAATTTGGAGTCATTAAAGGAGCTTTGTGAATTCCAAAAGACACTCCAACCAGCTCTCCTCCTGCTGCCTAATTCTGGGTCCACCAGACAAACATATCATTGGACAAATTGTAAAGGCTGTCCATCCAATGGCATGTCATAATCTGGACAATAGACTTTGCTCATCTACTTGGTTTTTTTTCCTTTATGGATGGTCTAGCCATCTCTCTTGAGTGGTTATGGGTCTGCAATATTTGGAGGCTTGATGCAACCAGCCCAGTGTCATCCACTAATGGGAACATCCAGAGGACCGCACGATCGATAGGGAGTCCTTCTGCTATTTGGATTCTGTGTTGGACCTTCTCCATCACAGAGGCAAACATTTTTGGTGAATGGACATATGCCTGTTTTCTTCCTCGCCTTACACGTACAACTAAAGAGTCTTTGAATAAGGTTATCTTTGTTATAACTTTAGAGGAATCTTAAGTAACTTGGATGTATGCATAAGATACTGTTGGAAAAGGGCCTTCAAGGTACCTTTTCCCATGATTGAATCAAATGCTTCTTCATAATTGACTAACAGTAAGTACAGTGGGATCTTGTATTCTCTAAGTCATTCAGTCATTTGTGTGGTAGTTAAGATGGAGGTCTACTGTCGAGTCTCACTTAAGAGGCCCTGCTTATTTTCTGCCATCCTTATTGAAGGTATCTTCAGCACATGTATAGATGGTTCCAATCATTCTTTTTTAACGCTGATGGGAAAACAAGTGCATCAGTCAGCAGTTGATGCTCTTTTGGTCACCTATTTCAGTCTTAATAAGATCCAAGATTTTGTTACAAGACTTTATCTTCTCTCCCTTAACACCCTCAAAATGTCACCTCTTGCATAGATCTTCTCTATGTACAGTTGGTCTAATCCAGATGCTTTCTCTATCTTTGTCATCATTACTGCCATTTCAACCTCCTCTAGAAGCACATTTACCTGGCTTTCTCTAAGCTGTAACTAAAATCTCATCTTTTATAGGAAGCCTTTCCCAACTTCTCTTAACATTAATACCTTCTCTCTTTTTATTACTTCTTTTTTATCCTGTATACAGCCTGTTAGTACATTTTTGCTTGCTTGTTGTCTCTCCCATTAGATTGGGAGCTCCTTGAAGCCAGGGACTGTCTTTTGCCTTTTTTTGTATCCCCAATGCTTAGCACAGTGCTTATTACATAGTAGGTGCTTAATAAGTGTTTATTGACTGACTAACTTAATGTTAGAGTCCAAGTATAGTAGCTCCATTGCTCTTAATAATGAAAAAACCTTTACTTTAAAAATCTTTGCAAAAATCAAATCAAGAAACTAATGAGGAACTAGTTCTTGCCCTATATCGGTTAAGCCCTTCTACTCTCTAACCCTAATAAATGCTTATTGACTGACTGATAGACTGGTTAACTTCAAGAAACAACAGTGGAGGACAAAAGAGGATGGAGATGGATATATCCAAACAGGGCATTGTACCAGGAGCAAGGGTGATTTCCATTTCTTTATTGAAGGATAGTCAAGCAAGACAAACAGAGAGGAGAAAGTTTCCATCTCTGTCTCTTTGCCTCTTTCTCTCTGTCTCTGTCTCTTTTTGTGTTTGTATCTCTCTCTCTTCCCCTCTCCCTCTCCCCAGACACCCATGTGAAGATGGGAGGTCCAACATTCTCTTGACCCTCCAGATCACAAGGTCCTCTTCCAGCCAAAAGTGGGGAGGAGGCATTGGGAAGGAAACCTGGTCAAGGTGAGGCTTCTACTTCTTTCCCAGGTAATGCCTCTACTGCTCCACCCTCTTCCAGGTGCTTCTAATTAGCTTGGTAATTTGTAGACATCCCTTGGGAAGTGGCCAAGTTTCCTTAGCCTGTCCAACACTAAGTGTCTGCAACATCCCAGTTCAAAGAACTTTTTGTGCTTAATCTAAACTCTAAAGCCAATGATCTCACCTAGTTAAATATCAGGCTAATCTAGAATAGAAGGGAGATGACTTTTACTGATTTCTTTGGCTGGGTTGTGCTGCTTTCCAGAATGGCCTCACCTCTACTTGAAATTCACCTGCGTCTTAGCTTCTGCTATGGAAAGAGGAGGGCTCTTTCATAAGTGGCATTGTTGATGGTGGGCACCAATTACTTGGCCTTGGGCCATTCCCAGTTTTCTCATTGTTTTTCTCTACATTAACAGGATAATTTTCATATGCTTTGTCAGTTGAAGACATATTTTAAGACATGAGTAGCAGCCAGTTTCTGGATATTTTTGGTGACTAAGGCACAAGAAACAGTACAATCCTAAGATACACTGGAAATGTCATCTCTGTAATTTTTGGTAAGAAAGAAATTGATCTTTGCTGAATCAAAATCCCCCAGAGTGTTTCTCTTTGGATTTAGAGCATGCTAATACGTCAATCTTTTTATATTATTGTTTTCCAATCTTATCCCCTCTCTTCTGGAGGTAGTAATTTTTTTTCATATGCAATTTAGTCTATTCAATTTATCTTTAAGAAAAAAATTAACAAAAAGTTTTGTAAAGCAGAGACACCTTGTTGAAGGTCCATCTACACTTTTAAAAATGCCTGCCAAGCAATTGGCCGCTGTGGTCATAAATCCATCACTGTAAAACCTGGGAGAGACCAAAGCAGCCTCCTGGGAAACCAGGTCTATTAAGCGTTATATATAGACAAGAAAGTAAAGAAGAGAGAAAAGACTTTTCAGCCCAGATCCCGACCCTCCATGCCAAAGTCTTGAGCAACCTGCTAGGACTAGGTATCTCGGTTCTTCCTTGAGAGTGACCTCTATGATGTCAGTTGTGTTGAAATGGGAATTGAGCTCAGTATAATTCAACAACAATTCAATTCAACACTTAGTAAACACCTACTGTGTGCAAAGTCTGACAAAATGCATTTTTTTAGATGTAGGGTTTTCCTTGTGATTGGTTGGTACATTTGGGGATGTTTTGAGGATTTATTTAACAGGGGAAAGAATATTGATGCCATAAAGACCCAAGTTAGAGAGTCAATAGGTATGTATATGTTATCTCCAAGGCTGAGTAGAAAAAGAAATTAAAACTTAGAGAGGATTTATAAGAAATCCCTGAAAAATGTTCTTTTCAGTGTATGCTGAAGCATTGAAAAGCCATCTGCCAGCTGGGTGGACAAGGATGTTTTTCACTTTTTCTCATATGATGAACCTCCAACCTTGCTGGTCCTGGCACAGGCCTCCCTGTGCAGGAAGAACTGAAGCAAAAGGATTTTTCCTTATGTGGTTTTTGCCTCATGACAGACCCTGGAGGATGACCCAAGAGCTGTCTTGGGAGAAGGGGGCTTTTGGCTACTATGACCCCCGGGACCTTCTCTCCCCTGTTAGAAGCAGCAAGCTGAAGCTGCTTGATTTACTTCCACTCTTAAAGTAGAAACCATTCAATGATTCTGGGCTCAGGCTGAGTAGGACAGCTTTCTTCCAGCAATGAAAAGAACAAACTCATGTGAATTGATATTTCCTGGCTTTTTTTTCACCTTTTATTATGCAAAATTACTCTTGTTTTTAGACTGTATACATATTCATATTATATTGGAAAAAAATTAACATAACTTCAGCATAGCTCGTGAAAGTCATCTATGTAGTTACCAACCCCAGGTGCTTTTTCTTGCTCTGCCTCTCTCTGTCTGTCTCAGACACAAACACACACACACTCACACACCCTCTCTTTCCTTTTTATTTTTTTTTGTGGCTTTATACTAATTGTGATATTAATTCTAACAAGTATTGGTGCTCTGATTGATTCTACTCTCTCTCTCTCTCTCTCTCAAAACCCCTCTCCCTCTCCTTTTGTCTCTCTATTACCCTCCCAGAGTTCAAACCACAGGGTGGGCAAATGCCCAGAGGTGGGAAAGGTTGAGACAATTTGAGAGAATGGTAGGGTGGCCTAGTTTGGCAGGATTGGGATGTATATCATGAAGAGTCATGTAAGATGAAACTATAAAAGGCTAAAGCCCTTTTTGGGTCCTACCTGTACTTGTGATTTGTCTCTATACAAATCTGTACCCCTTTACCTTGGTGTTCCCATATATCAAAAGAGCAGCATTCTATTTGCCCCAATCCTACATTACAGGATCATATGAGGATGGATAAGAGAATAGTCTGTTCTCCTTATTTAACTCCTTGGTGATGTTTCTTCTATTTGATCTAATAATAGAAATACCTCATGTTTATATAGGGCTTCACAAACTGCTTTCTTCCCTTTGGCCCATGGAGGTGGGGAGTCATCCCCACTCTTTTACTTATTCTCAATCTCCCTGTCCACTGACCCTCTCCCTACTGCCTGCAAACATGCCCATGTCTTTCCCATCCTGGAAAAAAAAACAACTTTAATTGGTCCTTCCATCCCTGCTGACTAATCAAACATCCTATATTTCTCTTCTGCCCTTTGTAGCTAAACTCCTCCAAAAGGCTGTCTATACTAGGAGCCTCCACTTCCTCTCCTCTCCCTCTCTTCTTAACCCCCAGTAATAGGTCATCTGATCTTATCATTCCACTGAAACAATTCTCTCCAAAGTTACCAATGATGTCTTAGCTGCCCAGTCGAGTGGCGCTTTCTCCATCCTCATTCTCCTTGACCTCTCTGCAGCCTCTGACACTGATGATGACCTTCTCCTAGTGGATGTTCTCTTTTCTCTAGGTTTTCAGGATACCCTGCTCTCTCTTCTGGTTTTCCTCCTCCCTCTCTGACGGCTCCTTCTCTGTCTCCTGTGCTGGATCCTTCTCCAGATCACACCCTCTAACCAAAGGTGCCCTTCAGGGCTCTGTCTGGGCCCTCTTCTCGTCTTCCTCTAGACTATCACCCTTGGTAATCTCATCAGCTCCCATGGATTTAATTACCATCTTTATGATGATAATTCTCAAATCTACCTTTCCTGCTCCAATTTCTCTGCCAACCTCTAATCTCCCATCTCCAACTGCCTTTCCGTCATCTTGAACTGGGTGTCCTGTAGACATCTGAAACTCAACATGTCCAAAAGGGAGCTAATTGTCTTTCCCCCTAAATCCTCCTTCCCTTCCTACCTTTCCTCTTACTGTATAAGACACCACCATCCTCCCAGTCCCCCAGGCTTGTAACCTAAGAGTCATCCTGGACTCTTTACTCTCTCTCATCCTCTATAGCCAATCTGTTGCCATGGTTACCAATTTCACCTTTGCAACATCTCTGAATACACCTTCTTCTCTCCTCTCACACTGCCACTATCCTGGTGCAGGCCCTCATCACCTCACTCCTGGACAAATGCAGCAGCCTGCTGGAGTGGGAGTGTGGGGTGGGCGATTTGCCTGCCTCAAGCCTCTCTTCACTTCAATCTGTCCTCCATTCTCCATTCAGTGACTAAAGTGATTTTCCTAAAGCATAGGTCTGATCATGTCACACACAACACCCCCCTCATTCAATAAACTCCAGTTACTTCCTATTGCTTCTAATATCAAACACAAAATACTCTGTTTAACATTCAAAGGTCTTTATAACCTAGGCCCCCTTTACCTTTATAGTCTTCTTACATATTACTATCTAACAAATACTCTTCGATCCAGTGATACTGGCTTTCTGTCTATTCAACAATCAAGACCCTCCATCTCTGCGTTCTGGGCATTTTCATAGGCTGTCCCCCATGCCTGGAATGTTCTCCCTCCTCTTTTCTGACTGCTGATTTCCTTTAAGTCCTAACTAAAATCTTACATTCTATAGGTCCCATGTTAATTTCAGTGCCTCCTCTCTGTTAATTGTTTATGATTTATCCTATATTTTTATAGCTTGCTTTGTATATATTTGTTTGCAGGTTGTCTCCCCCATTAAGTGTAAGCTCCTTGAGTGCAGGGACTGTCTTTTGCTTCTTTTTGTATCACAGCACTTAGCACAGTAGCTGGCACTTGGTAGGTACTTAATAAATGTTTATTGATCAAAGGCCATACGACTTTAGTGGTGTAAGGATCCAGTCTTCATCTAGGCCAATCCCTCATATTATGGTGGAGGAAACTCACAGCTAAAGAGGTTATGTGACCTGTCTAAAGTCACCCAGACATTTTAGCAGCAGAGCCAAGACCAGAGCCTGGCTCCTTGGGCTCCAAACCCAGTGTTTTTTTTTTCCACTCTACCATAGCAACCTTTATTATTCCCATTTGGCAGATGCAGACGGGGAAATTGAGAAGACCAAGTCTAATATTCCTTCTCTACAGCCATCCATTTTAATTAATAATAATCCTTCTGGTAGAACTGTCAACATTAGTCAATTTGGAACATCATTATTTAAGTAGCTGACATATATATCTATTAGAAAAAATTGACTTAGTGTTCAATGAATCAGACTTACAGGAAGCAATTCAAAGAATCAATCTGTTAAGAAGCATTTATTGAGCACCTACTATGTGTCAGTCATTATGTTCAGGATACAAAGCTAAAAATGAAACAGTCCTTGTTCTTAAGATGCTTATATTCTATAGGTAGATACAGTATGTATACAGAGAAGTGCATATATAATCAGTATACTATATATATATATATATATATATATATAAACAAAATACAAATTAATTTAGAGAGGGGCAGTACTAACTCATATCTGGGAGGGAGGAAAGATTACTCCGGTGGTTTTTTCCCTTTTCTCTCCAATTTATCTTCTTGGGATATAGCTAACTCCGATGGTGGGTCCAAAGTGTCTGCGATACCGTCAGGGGATCCCCAAGGATTTGTCATCATGGAGGTCTTTAGCCTCTGAAGCACAGGCCTTCTTGAACACTAGAGGGTGCTCAGTAAATATTGACAGATACCAATGAGTGGAGTAGCCATTTGGGACAAGATTACTGTCCTACTGGGTTTCAAGTGCTTTCCTCGGAGTCACTTATATGATGTTAACTTTGGAGCCCCGTGACTTTATCAGATATTTTTCTCTGACACTCCTGAGCAATAGGGGCCAATCATCTTAGTCAGAAGGTGGGGGGAATCTCACCAGTGGGGTAGCCTTTGAGCACAGATATTAGTCATTACTTTGACAGTAAAAAAGGGGCAGATTAAAAATCAGTTCTCATTTAGAATACCAGGAAGTCTCAGCCAGATTTTTTTTTCTGTATTAAGTTGAATTATCTCTTCTGATAATGTGCTGACCTCTTTACCAAATATAAGCTATGAGATTCTAATCAGTTAATTTAAAGTCAAGTGTGGGACGAGAGGTTCCTGCTTTGTTTCCGAAAAGGGAATGTCATCTCTGTTCTAATGCTGTTGTTTACTGTTCCTAAATTGTCCCCACTTATTATTGGTAATATGGCTAATGTAGAAACCTCAGGTGGCTTTATTTGCAGCTGCTAGTTGAAGTCTCACTGTTCTTGTTGGCTGATCCGGAGGTTACCTTGTCATCTCTATTAGAGAACTTTTAAAAAAGAAAGTTCAATTGAAAGGGTACAGAGAGCAGACTTATCAAGGCAGCCCCCCATCAGCATCTGCATCAGCACCAGCATCCTCATCAGCATCAGCAACATCCCCAGCCTCAGCCAGCTCTGCATTAGTCTGCAGTGTTTGTGAAAGGGCACCCTCCTTGAAAATCCAATTAGTGGCCGAGATGTGGATTTTCAGTAAGTGGTTTACCTGGGTGCACTGACAAGCCCTTGAGCTGTTTCTAAACATCTTTCCTTCTCCTAATATGAAATGAGTGAGGTGTGTTTTCACATCAGCTTCCGTCTATATTCAGTCAAGTCTCCTTAGGCTGTGGGCTGGGTGTCAATTGGCAGGTAATGTAGAAACAAGGAAATAGGTGAGCACTGTTCTCATCCACTGATCAATAAAGCCACTTCTGCTAAAGGGCAATCAGATTTGGGCTTCTTCAACTAATTCTGAATTAATTTGATTACCATTAGTTTGAGTTTAATGTCTTATGCTTATCAAATGAAATGGGGAAACAGTGAGAACTTAAACTCTAGAATGACAGGTGAAATATTGCGTTTCTACTCCTGCATTCAGGGAGGCTTCGAGCAGGCCTCGTAATGTCTGTGCTAAGTTTTCCATCAGTTGAGTGGAAATGAATAATGCCAGACTATTTGAGGGACATGAGATCCTGAAAATAAAGCCATGGCAAATGTCAAGAACCATCCTGGTCTCCAGCCTACCTTTCCAGTTTTCTCTATCACTCACCTTCACTGTCCAGTCGAACTGGTCTTCGTACTGTTCCTCAGATGTGACCTTTCGCCTCCCATCTTCAGGTTTTTGCATGGGCTGCCCTTCACTGCTGGAATATACTCCCCCCTTCCCTCTACCTCTTAGAAATCTCTAGCTTCCTTTAAAGCTCAACCCAAGTTCTGCCTCTTACATAAAGCCTGACCCCTCCCTCCAAAGTTACTTTGTAATTATTTTGAATGTATATGACATATATTTATGTGTGTGCACACTCTCTCCCTCAATATAATACAAATTACTTGCAAAAGAGATATGGTTCTCTTTTGTCTTTGAATCCCAAGTACCTGGGTCGTAATAGTTGCTTAACTGCTGCCTTCATGGAGTTTACAGACTAGTGGGGGGGGCTGATTTTTAAATGACCATAATTCATAATCGCACAGAGGTATATCTGAAAGGTACAAGCAAAACACTAGGAGAGGCTTGAAGGAAGAAAGGTCATTACCGACTTGGGGTGGAAGTGGGAGTGGAGCCAGGATAGCTTTCCTGGAGGAGTTGGCATTTCATTTGACCTTTGAAATAAAGGATTTAAGGCAGCATTGGGGGTGAGGCATTCTGGGGAGTGGTGTGAGCAAAAACATAGGAAATTGTGGGATAGCTACAGGAGACAAATAGTCCAGTTTGGCTGGGATAAGGAATACATGGAAGTCATCTGAGTAAGATGAGACAAGCCTGGAAAGGGAGAACGGTACCAAGTAGTGGAGGGCCTCAAATGCCAAGCAAAGAAGAGTGAACTTGGCAGGCAAAAGGGAATCACTGAAGATCACAGATAAAGAAGTCGAAAGCAAGCCCCACTTACTCAACACCTACAATGTGCTGTAGGTGTTTAGATATACTATTGTACCTCCAGCTTAGTCACACTGATTACTTTCTTTCCTTGGCAAGCTTCTCCATAGAGGATGGTGTTCAGTCAATTATCAGTCAAAAGCTCTTCCTTTCTGGTCAATAGGTAGTATTGTCTCAAGATCAAAAGGTACTGGCTGAGAAACGCCTTCCTTAGAGAGTTTGCTTGGAATCTTTCCAGTACCCCCAACAAACCTGGTGCCTAGCATGTCATGCTGATGGCAAGGCCATTGTCCATGATGGGCACCTTGCTAGATGAGCTGGGAAGGCACTCCCCTCACATGAGGAGCAAACCCTGACCTGGCTGGGGGTTGGAGCTCCCTGACGGGCGTGGTCTGTCATTGTGAACTAGGCCAGATGATTCTTCCCCCACCGTTGTTTCTGCCTGTCCAGAATGTCTTTCCCCTCCTCTCTGCCTCAAACCCTCCCGAACCTTGCAGAATCAGCTCCAAGCCCTTTTCTCCAAGCAGCCTTCACTGGCTAATGTTGCCTGACTTACTCTTCTTTGAACTGCAAGGACAAAATTGCCCATTGGGTAAAATACAGACTCCTTGGGTTGGGCCTTAAAGCTCCCACTTGAGCCAGAGCCAGCCTCTGTTTTCTCTCTCTCTGATTCAAAATCATCTTCCTAATACACAGGTTACACTGCACCATTTGCCTGCTCTAAAACCTTCTGTGGCTTATAAGATTGAGTCCCAACTCTTCCTCTCCGTGTTTCAGACCTCCCTTCTGCCCTCAATCCACCTCTGCAACCTCAAGTCTTACTTCCTTCTGTCATGCACTTTAGATTCTATCCAAAGGGAACAACAAGTTGCCCATCTCCACAAACTTATACAAGCCATTTTGTGGTTCTGGGAAGCTCTCTCATCTCCTCACCACCTGTTGAAACTTTTCTCTTCCTTTAAGGCCCAGATCACCCACCACTTCTTCCATCATGTATCACCTGAGAGGAACAGGTAAGGCTTTAAGGAAGGGAAGTGATTTGTCCATGGTCACATATAGGCTCATGAAGCTGGAAGGGACTTCAGGGGTCATCTAATTCAAGCCTCTCATTTTATTTTTTGAAAAATTCATCAATAGACACAAATGAGCACTTATTATGGGCCAAGCACTGTGCTAAGCACTTGAGACAAAGAAAAAAAAATTTCTGCTCTAGAGAAGGTTACATTCTTTTTTAAAATTTAATTTAATTTTTTCTTATTATCAAGCATTTATTTGTCTCTGTTCCAGTTCACCCCATCTCCCTAGCCTTGCAAAAGAAAAAGAAAAATAAAGTCCCTATAACAAATATTCATACTCAAGCAAAACAAATTCTGATGTTGGCCATGTCCAAATAACATCTCATTCTGCACCCAGAGTCCCTCACCTCTCTGCTTCATCACAGGTACTCTGGAAAGACACAAGGTGGGGTGGGGTGGGGTGGGGGGCCCATCACAGTCATCAAAGTTCTAAAGGCTTTCAAGGTTGATTGTCTTTTCAATGATATTATCATTGTATAAATTGTTCTGGTTCTACTTACTTCACTCTGCATCAGTTTGTACAAGTCTTCCTGGGTTACTCTGAAACCATCCCTTCCATCATTTCTTTTTTTTATTTAATTTTGTTTTCAAGGAACAAAAATCCATTTTCTTCCCCTCTCATCCTCCACCTCCATTGGAAAAACAAAAACAAAAACGAAAACCCTTATAACGAATCAAAGTCAAGCAAAACAAATTCTCATAGTGGCCATGTCCAAAAATGCACATCTAGTGGGCTACATGCTTCATCATGAGTCCGCTGGAATTGTAGTTGGGCACTGCATTGATCACAGTTCTTGGTTTTTCAAAGTTGTCTCTCTTTACAATTTTGTTGTTACTGTATAAATTGCTCTCTTGGTTTTGCTCATGTCGCTGAGCATCAGTCCATGAAAATCTCCCTAGGTGCTTTATTTGGCCTCATGGCTCTGGTTGAAGAAAATACCTGGGTTCAGGAATTTCTAGAAAATTCTGGAATTTCAGAAAGATGATATAATCATGAGCTTTATTATTATGAGCCACAGCAAGCAGGCAAAAGAAAGCATATATATATGTACTGTGGCAATATGAAAAGGCAGAGGGTTGTCCCCATATGCAAGAAACTCACCTCAGCCTGAGGGGTAGGGAAGCATGTTGGGGAGGGAACACACTCAAAGTTGGGGTTCAGATGGCAAAATATATACCCTAAGGATAGACTTGGTTGAGAACATGCAATCGGTGCCAGATGTAGGTGGGGACATTCCTAATCAGACCCATATGAAGTGGAAAAGTTCTCAGGTCACATGTACATATCCCAAGCTTTTTAGGAGTTTTTAATTGGGATCACAAAATGGTGGAAGGATCTAATGTTAACTAAGACAGGAGAAGGAGAATGATCCAAGGCCCCGGCAGCAGATCAAAAAAGCTGCCAGCCTTCTCTGCCTGATGCAGAGTTAACAGTGGAAAAATACAACTGTTTGTTTGGCCTGTGAGTTTCTATGGGCATTAGGGCCACTTGGCCTAAGGGACTCCATATTGGAGTCCTATCATAAATCTAATATCAAACAATAGCTATGATACCAACAATATAAAATTTACAATGATCACACCAAGGTTTTCTGAAACCATCCCCTTTATCATTTTTTCCAGCACAATTATTTTCTATCACATTCATACACTGGAATTTCTTTTTCTTTTTTTTGGGGGGGGGGCTAAGCAAAGGGGTTAAGTGACTTGCCCAGGGTCACACAGCTAGTAAGTGTTATGTGTCTGAGGCCAGATTTGAACTCAGGTCCTCCTGACTTCAAGGCCAGTGCTCTATCCACTGTGCCACCTAGCTGCCCCTACACTGGAATTTCTTCAGCCATTCCCCAAGTGATGGGCACTCCCTCAGTTTCCAGTTCCTAGTCATCACAAAAAAGCTGCTAGAAATAGTTTTGGATATATGTAATTCCCTCATTTTATAGAAGACGGAGGGGCAGCTAGGTGGCGCAGTGGATAGAACATCAGCCCTGATGTCAGGAGGACCTGAGTTCAAATCTGGCCTCAGACCAATCACTTGACACTTACTAGCTGTGTGACCCCGGGCAAGTCAGTTAACCCCAATTGCCTAAATAAATAAATAAAAGGCATACAGAAGAGAAAACTGAGGCTCACAGAGGGGAAGTGAATTGTCCAAGATGACACAGGCCATAGGCACCAGAAATTATTGACTCCAAGGCCAGGGCTCTTTCCACAGCCTCACCCTATCTCTCCCTCCTTGGAGTTTCCTGAAGTATTTTGGCAGACTCACTCCTTTGCCCTTATCGCTTTTTATTACACTTGTGTACATATCCCACACTCCCCTTCCACCCAAAGAATGTAAACTTTATGAAGTCAGGGACTGTTTCTCTTTTATCTCTGCATCCCCAGCACAGTGTCAGGCCCAGCTATGGCTCAGGGGAACCTTGGGTGAAGATCAATTCTTAGAGTCTTAGATAGTTACTGAGAGCACCAAGAGGTGAGTTTGCTAGCACAAGGTAAGTCCCTATTGTTGAACTTAATTTTTGCTTTTGGTTATGGGGCAGGAACGTCTTGTTTGAAGAATAGGAATTTAGGCCCAGTTACGTGTGGTTTCCTCAATACTTGTGATAGATTGATAGTGTCCTTGAGTGATAAGTTCAGAACTTCTAAACTTTCAACTGATTAAAAACAAACCGACGAACAAACAAAAAAACCAGCCAACCAAGCTAGGCAGCTAGGTGGCTCAGTGAATAGAGTATTGTGCCTGGAGTCAAGGAGACCTGAGTTCAAATCCCACCTCAGACACTTTCTAACTGTGTCACTTCACCTCCATTTGCCTCAACTGTAAAACAGGATTAGTAATAGTACCTAGATCCCAGGGTGGTTGTGAGGATCAAAGGAGATCATATCTGTAAAGTGCTTAGCACAGACTGCCCGGTCCATAGTAAGTGCTATAAAAATGTTACTGTTTTCTTGTTGTCGTGTTGTTTCAGCCATGTCAATCTCTTCGTGACCCATTTGGGGTTTCCTTGGCAAAGATACTGGAGTGGTTTGCCATTCCCTTCTCCAGCTCATTTGACAGATGAGGAAACTGAGGCAAACAGGATTAAATGACTTGCCCAAGGTCACACAGCTAGTAAGGGTCTGAGACTGGATTTGAACTCAGGCCATACTGACTGCAGGGTTGGCATTCTATCCATTGCAGTGCCACCTAGCTGCCCATTATTACTATTAGTTCATCTTGATACACATTATTTTGAGATGACTATTACAGGAAACATATCAGTCATTCCATAGGTATGATTTTGCAAAATTAGAATGTAATAGTTTATTCTATCCTTGCAGACACTTTGCCTATGGTGAGGCTATGCTGGCAGCAGTGATGCTTGAGTGCCTGTGATTCCAATGACAAGGGTCAAGCCTGATAGCCAGCTCCAAAGCATCATTTTTTCAAGCTAACATGTTTTTACTGAAATAAAAATTAGAAAGTACGGTGGGAGAGAAACAGTCTGGAGGAGTACGGTGGGTCCTCTCTGGCAAGACAGAAGCCCTCAAGTTCAGCTTCTGCTTGCCTTTGACATTTATTAGCTGAATGACTGGAGGCAAATTGCTTTACCCAGTGAGCCTCAGTTCCCCAATTTAGTAATCTCAGGATCTGTCCTTCTTACCCCTCAGGATTAGAAAAGCACACAGTCTGAACCTTAAAGCATTAAAGAAATGTGACATTATCATCATTCTACAACTAGAAAGACAATTACCTTAACCAGTTTTACTTGTCTCCAGCTTAGAATTTTTTTTTTATTAGGGACGGGAGACAAGAAATAAAAGGATACATAATTAGAGCAAGTTTAAGGAAACCTCTAGGTATAGTTACCTATACCTATAGGTGTAGAGCCCTTGGACTCTGCCCTGAAAGAGCTTACAGTCTGTTGGGAGAGATAAACATAAAATAGATAGAAGGTAAGTAATTGGCTGGGATGGATAGGGAGACATTTAATAGCTAGAGGGATCAGGACAGGCCTCATGGAAGACATGGCCCAGCTTGAATTGAACTTTGATAGAAACCAGTTATCAAGTTCATGCTTGATTTGAGCCTGGAGCATCCTAGAAACTAACACTTCTTTGTCCCCACTTTGCCTCTGTCCTTGGAGAGATCCCTGGTCCTGAAGCTTCTGGGCAAGGCAGGTGACAGAGCTTCTGGGTCTGTTAATTTCTCTCAGGCCAGGCACCTCACTGATACTTTGCATTTCATCCCAAACTGAGCATTTGTTTTCTATTTCTCCAAACTCATGGCAGCCCAGAGAGGAGCTTTTGGTCTCATCCTTTGCCTCCTTTCTCTGCCTCTCTATCCACAGCCAGAAAGAAAGACAGAGAGACAAGAGATAGACGAGACAGAGACAAAGTGAGAGAGACACAGAGAACCAGAGACAGAGAGGAAGAGAGACCACAAGAGACACACACAAAGAGAGACAAAGAGAACAAAGCCATACTGGGGGTATCTAATTTTGCCAGGGGAAACCTCAGAGCCCACTCCCCATTTCTTGACCTTTAGCTCTTTGCCCTTTTTTCCTGGATAGTCACATCAAATGATTCCTTAGCAACTGTTGCCTGCATGATTACACAGACTTGCTTCTGGGACAATTTGAGGTAACTGAAATATCATCCAATCTAGAAAACCATCACCAAGCAAGCACACCTTCCAATATTTTTAACAGAGAGAAAATGATTTCACCCCAGGCATTCAGTTGCCTTTCTCACTGAGACTGATGGTGTTAGATTTAGGTAAGGCTGCCTGTGGGGAACCAAGGACACAGATAGGCCAGCCCCTACTCTAAGTAAACTTCTTGTCTGGAAAGTTAAGTTTACAAAACAGCTTCATTAGACGATGTTGTCCTACGGAAGGATTTGCTGAAAACTTCCTGTAAATAGGGCTTTTTAAAAATTTTATTTCATTTCTATCCACTTAATTTCCAAATCTACTTCTGTCTTCTTTCCCAGTGAGCCTTGTAACAATGAATGAAATAAAAAGACCAAAATAAAAAGCACTTTAGTGAAACTGACTCATCGGGGCAGGTGGGTGGCACAGTGGATAGAGCAAGGGCCCTGAATTCAGGAGGACCTGAGTTCAAATCTGACCTCAAACCAAACACTTGACTCTTACTAGCTGTGTGACCCTGGGCAAGTCACTTAACCCCAATTGCCTAAAAAAAAAGAAAAGAAAAGAAAAGAAACTGACTCATCAACTGAATTTGACAGAGTATGCAGTGTTCCATACCCATAGTCCTCTCTGCTAAGAAGAGAGGAATGTGCAATTTCTCATCTCTTCTCCAGGATCAAGTGTGATCATTATAAAAAAAGACCCTTCCCTTTGAGGGAGGGCGGGGGTTGTTCTTCCTGTTTACATTATTAGAGTCACTGTGGATCTTGTTTCTCTGGTTCTATTTATTTCACTATTCATCAATTCATACATCTTCTCACACTTCTCTGAATCAATTTTGTTTCTACTCACAAAACAAGATGCTATTACATTCTTGCACCACAACATTTTAGCCATTCCTTAATCAATGGGCATTTTATGTTTCTGGTTATTTGCTACCACAAAAAGTGCTACTGTGAATGTTGTGAGGTATTTTTTTCTGATTCTGACCTCCTTGGGGTATATAGCACACAGTGGGATCTCTAGCCCAAAAGGTCTGGACATTTTAATCATTTTTTAAAGCATAATTCCAAATTGCTTTCCAGAACGGTTGGGCCAATTGGTTCCACCAATTGGCCAATGGCTCCACCAGTGATGTGTCTAGCTTTCTGCAGCCTCTGCAACATTGACTACTGACATATTCTGTCCTCTTTGTCAACTTATTGGCTATAAGGCAAAGTCTAGGGTGGAAAAAGTGCTGAAAATGGAGTCACAGGAATAGCATCTGACTTCAAATCCCAGCTCTGCTATTTCCTGCAGTAGTTAGAATACTGGGCCTGGAGTCAGGAAGACCCAAGTTCAAATCCAGCCTCAGACACATCTTGGCTGTGTGACCCTGAGCAAGTCATTTTTGACTTCTGTTTGCCACAGTTTCCTCAACTATAAAATGGGGATCATAATATGTTGTAAGGATTATTGTGAGGATCAAATGAAATAATATTTGTAAAACACTTAGCACAGTGCCTCACACATTGTAGATGTTTAATAAATACTTGTTTCCTTCCTTACTTCCTTCATACCAATGCAATCTCGGACAAGTTATTTCCCTTCTCTGAGCCTCAGTTTCCTCTAAGGTCCCTTCCAGTTCTAAATATGTGATCTTATGTGTGACCTTGTGCAAAACCCTTGACCTCCCTGGGACTCCCTTATCTGTAAAATGAGGAGGCTGAGTCTGAGAGAGAGGAGGTGGGGGGAGAGATATGGAGGGAGGGAGAGAGAGAGAGAAGGAGAGAGAGAGAGAGAGAAGGAGAGAGAGAAAGAGGAAGAAGGAGAGAGAGTTGTTTTGATTTGCGTTCTCTTATTCTTGGTGATTTGGAGCAATCTTTCTTATGGTTGCTAATAATTTGAGATTCTTCTTTTGAGAATCATTTGTCCATATCATTCTTGGGAAGCTCATGTTTTTGCCATAACCCTCTTCACAGCCAAATCCATTCTGATCAGGAGTCCCTTTCTTTAGTACTTTAACACCCTATGAAACAGTGAGTGTCCAGATCATGGTCCCCGTTTGACAGCTGAATGGCCGAAGCAGTTATCCGAGTATCTGGCCAGGCTGGGACATACATCCAGCGGCATTGTCTCCAAGAGCCCACCCCACTGCTTCTCAATGATCTTGGTAACTCCTCATCCCTACTCTGAGGGGAGGGAGTAGGAAGAGGAAAATCACATTCTGCTCTCCAGAAAGCGGACTCCCACAGATTGCCCCAGGATCTCATCCCCTTGTGCAAAGTGAAGCCCATGTGTTGTTACGCATGTAGTCCAAGCTAGAGATTTGGCTCGAGTGCAAGACAGACCTTGAAAGAGTATTTCAATCCACATGATTGAATGAGGCTCTGGATCAGGCAAAGGGAATCTTAAGGGCACTCAGACCACCTGAGGACTCTCTGGAAATAGCTTCATATGGGAAGGGGAGGGGAGGGGGGGCATTGGGGTGGCAGTGATCTCAAGTCAGAGGAAAATGAGAATTCATGGAATGTTAGAACTGAAAGGGATGAGAAAGATCACCCACTCCCTCATTTTACAAAGGAGGAAACTCAAGCCCAATGGGGAGTGAGACTTGCCTGAGGGCATAAAGTTTGTAAATGGCAGAGCCAGGCTTCAAAATGAACTTCAAGTCACTTTTGGTCTTTTTTTTACAAAGTCATTTCTTTCCAAAACTATTACTTTCCAGTGGTATTTACCTCCCCCTCAACCCCAGCCACCCTCAGGAGTACTCTCCTTTATAGTGAGAAAGCAGAGGTAAGGAAAACAAATCAACACCTTGGCCATGTCTGCAAGCATATGCCTCACCTAGTCTAACGCTTCATGGCCTCTGTTCATTTCTCTAATGCCAGAGCCCAAGCTGCCTGCTCACATCTAATCAAAATAGAAGCATTACCTGGACCTTTGCTAACTCTCCCTCAGCTCTCTGAGTTCATGTCAGCATGGATTTGGGCTTTTCTTCTGAGTCCTTCCTTCAACCTTTGGTCCATCCAGTCTACCCTCTCTGCTGAAGAGTGGCAGACAATCTCTTGTAGTGAGTTCTCCAAAGCTAGGACCATGGCACAGAGCTCGGAAGCCTTCCATCTTCTTGTCCCTTACTTTACTGTGGCCACTGTGGAAATTGGTCTCCTGGTTCAACACATTTCCCTCTGTATCAGTTCATCCAAGGCCTCCCAAGTTTCTCTGAATTCCCCGTATTCATCACTTCTTATACATAGTAATTGTCATTATATTCATATGCCACAAGTTGTTTAAGCATCTCGCAGGACGTGGGTACCCACTTTGTTTCCAGGTCTTTGTTATCACAAAAGTGCTGCTCTGAATATTTTGGGGGGCTTTCCCCCTTCCTTTGACCTCCTTGGAGTATATGCCTAACAACGGTATCACTAGGTCAAAGGGTAGGCACAGTATAATGACTTTTTTCAGTGTTCTTTCTCATTCATGACAATTTATTCAACAACTTAGTGAGAGCCTACTGTGAGCATATTCCTCAGTGTGGTACAGTAGAAAAAGTACTGGCTCAGTCGGTCAGAGGAACTGGGCTTGAATCCCATTTTTTAACTAATTAATTAATTTATTTCCCCCCAGTTACATGTAAAAACAATTTTTAACATTCATTTATAAAACTTTGAGTTCCAAATTGTCTCCTTTTCTCCCACCCCACCTCACCCCATTGAGAAGGTAAGCAATTCAATGTAGGTTATACATGTGTAGTCATGCAAAATGTATCCATAATAGTCATGTTGTGAAAGAAAACATAGGCAAAAAAATCAAGAAAATAAAGTTAAAAAAAAAAGTATGCTTCAGTCTGTATTCAAACACCATCATTTCTTTTTCTGGGGATGGATAACATTTTTCATCATAAGTCCTTCAGAGATGTCTTGGATTATTGCATTGCTGAGAATAACTAATAGAATCCCATCTTTGAAAACTGGTACCTTGTGACTTTGGGCAAGTTAATCCTAAATTACTTGAACACAACACTCCATTTCACGCCTCCATATTTTTGCATTGACTGTCTCTGGCCCCAGGCATGGGCCTGGAATGCTCTCCTACCTCACCTCCATCTCTCAGTTTCTACGGCTTCCTTCAGGACTCCACACAAATACCATCTTCAGCAAGAGGCTTTTTTAGCCCCCCTACCTCTGCCAGGGTCTTCCCCTTTTGAATTGCTTTCATATACTCTGTCCATGTCTCATAGGTACCTAGTTATTTCCATGTTATCTCCCTACCCATTAGAATTGAGAGCTAGAATGGTGTAAAGTTTTATTGTTTCTGTCATTTTGGAGTTTCACCTTTGTTTGTATCTCTCATGCTTGGCACAGTGCCTAGCACACAATAAGTGCTTAATAAATGCATGCCTTAACCTCCTTGGGTCTCAGTTTTCTCTTCTGTAAAAGAAGGGGATGGTATTCAATGGCCTCTGAAATCCCTTCCGGATGTAGACCTAGGATCCAATACATGACTCAGAGCAAGTCACTTCTCCTCCCTGGACCTCAGTTTCCTTGCCTGTAAAATGAAAAGGTTGGACTAGTTGACCTCTGAGTTCCCTTCCAGATCTAGAACTCAGATCCTATGATCCCTATTCAGTTTATCCTTGCCTTGCAGTCAGGAAGAATCCTTTAAACACAGAACATCCAAGCTGGAAGGAATCATAGAGAACCTGCTCATTTTATTGATGTGGAAACTGAGGCCCATAGAATTTAAGTGGTTTGTTCAAGGTCATATAGGAAGTTAGTGCCAAAGCTGGAATGAAAGGAAATTTGGCCTAGAGAAGAGGCTCAGGCAGGAGAAAGTGGAAGGAGAAGTAAAGAGACTAAAGAGTTGAGCGTCCTAGAACAAGTGATGAGTAGAATGACTTGAATTTGATGGGAGGAACAAACAAATTACCCGGCAGAGAAGAGGGAAATTGTTGGAAGATCAGTGCTAGTATTGAGTAAGCATGCAAAAAAGCAAGCCACTCACCTCAACCCCCAAAGTCACTAGAAACTCTCACTCAAGGAGAATGAGATGGTTAATACTTTAATCCCTCTATTCTTCCCACTTTACCCAGTCCAGTAGGCCATTCCCATCTGCACTAGAATCTCAGAGCTTTGGACTCTGTTTTCACCAATTTCTATCTTTGCCATCAGTCTACACTCCCATTCTCTGGTATTTTGTTGTCCCCTGAATCCCTCCCACCATCTCCAAGATTACAAGAGGAAAACGATCATGGTACACTAAAAGACTTGACTCCCAATGTGGCCCTGGATGCTTTGGGCTGGAGTAGGTTTCCCCTTCAATTGAAGGTCTTCAAGATGAAGCTGGCCAAACACTTTTTGTTGATGTTTGGGGTTGATATAGGATTTAGGTACTTTAGAGATCTACCCCCTTTATTTTGCAGATGAGGGAATGGAGTTGTGACTTATACAAGATCACAGTTAGCAAACAGCAGAACATCAGAGTACAGCCCATGTTTTCCTACTTCAGTCACAAAGCGCTTTCACTATACTATGCTGCCTTTCTGTTGTAGAGAGTATTCGTGGTCAGGTATGAGCTAGACTAAAAGCTCTCTGAGGTCCTTCCCAGAGTGGATATTATGTAATTCTTTACTGAGCTCTCCATGGAGATTGTTCTAGCCTTTTCCTTCTCTCCTCAAGGCTGTAGTAACATCACTTTCTTTTTTTTATTTTTAGTTTTCAACATTCACTTTTATAAGATTTTGAGCTCTAAATTTTCCCCCCTCCTTTCCCTCCCCCCCCTCCATGATGGCATGCAATCTGATATAGGCTATACATGTACAACCATATTAAACATTTCCACTTCAGTGATATTGTGAAAGAAGAATCAGAACAAAATGGAAAAACCATGAGAAAGAAAAAAAAACACAAAAAAAGAAAAGAAAACAGTATGCTTCAATCTGCATTCAGATTCCATAGTTCTGTCTCTGGATGTGGATAGCATTTTCCATCATGAGTCTTTTGGAATTGTCTTAAATCATTGCATTGCTGAGAGGAGCTAAGTCTATCAAAGTTGGCCATAGCACAAGGTTGCTGTTACTGTGTACAATATTCTCCTGGTTCTGCTCACTTCACTCAGCATCATGAGTGAACTGATGTTCATGCAAGTCTTTCCAGGTTTTTATGAAATTTGTTTGCTGATCATTTCTTATGGAATGTATTTCATTACATTCATATACCACAACTTGTTCAGCCATTCCTCAATTGATGGGGATTTCCTCAATTTCCAATTCTTTGCCACCACAAAAAGAGCTGCTATAAATATTTTTGTACATGTGGGTCCTTTTCCCTTTTTCATGATCTATTTGGGATGCAGAACTAATAGTGGTATTGCTAGATCAAAGGGTATGCATGGTTTGGTTTCCCTTTGGGCATAGTTCCAAATTGCTCTTCAGAATGGTTGGATCATTTCACAACTCCACCAACAATGCATTCATTAGTGTTCCAATTTTCCCACATCTTCTCCAACATTTATCATTTTCCTTTTTTGTCATATTAGCCAATCTGAGAGGTGTGAGGTGGTACCTCATGGTTGTTTTGATGTGCATTTCTCTAATCTATAGCGATTTAGAAAATTTTTTCATGTGACTATAGATATTTTAAATTTCTTCATCTGGAAACTGCTTGTTCATATCTTTTGACCATTTATCAATTGGGGAATGACTTATATTCTTATAAATTTGACTCAATTCTCAATATATTTTAGAACTGAGGCTTTTATCAAAGACGCTGGCTATAAAAATTATTTCTCAGCTTTCTGCTTCCCTTCTAATCTTGGTTGCATTGGCTGTGTTTGTGCAAAAACTTTTTAATTTAATATAGTCAAAATTATCAATTTTGCATTTCATAATGTTCTCTATCTCTTGTTTGGTCATAAATTCTTCTGTTCTCCATAGATCTGACAGGTAAACTATTCCTTGCTCTCCTAATTTGCTTATAGCATCATCCTTTATGTCTAAATCATGTATCCATTTTCACCTTATCTTAACATATGGTGCAAGATGCTGGTCTGTGTCTAGTTTCTGACACATTATTTTCCAGTTTTCTCAGCAGTTTTTGTCAAAGAGTGAGTTATCCCAGAAGCTAGAGTCTTTGGGTTTATCAAACAGTAGATTACTATAGTCATTGACTACTGTGTCTTGTGTACCTAACCTATTCCACTGATCCACCACTCTATTTCTTAGCTAGTACCAAGTAGTTTTGATGATTGCTGCTTTATAATACAATTTAAGGTCTGGTATGGCTAGGCCACCTTTCCTAACATTTCTTTTCATTAGTTCCCTTGATATTCTAGAACTTTTGTTCTTCCGGATGAATCTTGTTATTATTTTTTCTAGTTCTATAAAATAATGTTTGGTAGTTTGATTGGTATGGTACTGAATAAGTAAATTAATTTAGGTAGAATTGTAATATCACTTTCAAAAGGTGATCTCACCAATTTTTTGGAGATTAAGGCCATTTGCCTGAGAGTTTCAGCTTCCCTTTTTCCCATACCGCCAAGTCTCTGTCTCTTCAAGGTGAGACTCTAAGTTGTGATGCTGGTTTATAGTTATTCCTTCCACATCACAGGGGTTAGGGGCTTGGCACCCCAATGATCTGGAAAATTCATATAAAACATTTTGGCCCTCCCTTCGTACTCGAGAAGAAGTCTGAATTTTTTCTTTTCCTTTTATGGGGTGTTTATAGTACCTTATTATAAAATTTGGGTTAAGTTATATGTAGGTCAATGTTGAGTAAAAATGCTGTACGAAAAAGAAATTTTAAGATATGAAATAAATATGAAAATTTTTTGAATGAAACAAAGTTGAGGAGAGTAATACTGAACAAACTGCATGTATAAAAAAAGACATTAAGTAGCGTGTGTAGTGTGCCTTAAATGTCTGTATTAGCCCCTGATCAAGAGGCTGAATAAGAGACATTGAGTTAGGTGGCATGTAGATGACTTCAGTGCCTTCAACGTGGAATTCATGGCATTCTGGGTGGCTGGGGGCATTGTCAAGAAGCAATAACACCTTAAAGGGTAATCCTTTGCTGGCAAGGTATTTTCTAACCTCTGGCACAAAACATTGAAGGAACCATCTTATTTCTTATGCTGACCAATGATATATCAGAACCACAATGGGGAAAGTCATGATGTGGAAGGGATAACTGTAAAAGAAAAAAACAAGGATTTATACAGCCAAAGAAATGGTATTCTCTTCAAGGTGACTCCTTTAGGAGCACACAGGGATTCTTCAGAATATTTGGAGTACTTCCTTGGCAACTGCCTTCAGAGAGCTTACATCTTATGCTTTTGGATGACCTCGGTGGGGTGATTGTCCTTTAAGAACAAATTTGTAGGCATATAGAACTCAACATATCCCAAACAGAATTCACTCCATTCCTTCCTCAACCCTACTCCTACTTCTAATTTCCCTATTAATGTTTATAACACTGCCATCTGGTCTCCCAAATTTATAATCTCAGTGTCATCCTTGACTCCTCAGCTTCTTTCATTCCACACATCTGATCATTTGCCAAATTTGCTGTTTCCACTTTCACATCTCTCATATTTGTCCCCTTATCTCTACTCACAAGGCTACCATCCTAGTTCAGGCCATCATCTGCCTGTACTCTGGCAATAACCTTCTAATTGATATCTTTGTCTCAAGTCTTTTCCTCCACACTGCTTCCTAAAGCTCATGTCTGACGATGTCACTCCCCTCTTCAATAAACTTCAGTGGCTCCCTATTACTTCAAGGATTAAATGGAAGCTCCTTTGTTTGGCATTTAAAACCTTTCATGATTTGGCCAGAACTTAACTTTCTGACCTTATTGCACACTACTGCCCTTCACATTCATTGAGGACTAGGGAAACTGACTTTTCTACTCTTCCAAACACAGGACACCCCATCTTCTTTATGCCTTTGCACTTATCGTTCTCCATCTATGGAATGCGCTATCTCCTCACCCCAACCTCTTAGAACTCTTAGTTTCCTTCAAAATTCAAATGCCACCTTGCACATGAAACTTTTCATGACCAACACTCTCCAACCTCAGATGCTAGTGACTTCCTCCCAAGATTTCTTTGTATCTATTTTCTACATGCCTATATAGGCATTGTCTCTCCCAGTTAGATGGTCAGCTCCTTGTTTTTGTTCCTGTACCCTGAGAGCCTAGTTCTATCCCTGGCCCATATTGTTGTTCAGTCCAACCCCATTTGGGTTTTTTGGGGCAAAGATACTGGAGTGGCTTACCATTTCCTTCTCCAGTTCATTTTACAGATGAGGAAACTGAGGCAAACAGGGTTAAATGATTTGCCTGGGGTCACACAGTTAGGAAGTGTCTGAGGCTAAATTAGAATTCAGGTGTTTTTTTTTTTTTTTTTTACCATAGGCCTGATGCTCTCTCCACTGTGCCACCTAGCTGCCCCAATAGGTGGCCCACAATAGAGGCATAATAAATGCTTGTTACTTGATCGATTGGAAACAGCCAAAAGCCATTCTGAGTGAGTCAAGTAAATGAAGCATAAAATCATGCTGCATAATTCTATTTGCAGCCAAATGCAAGGGATGACTATAAAGCAAGGATCCTGGATTTCTTACATAGCTCATAAACCAGCCCCTAAGGCCATTTCCAAAGAAGAGTTTCTGAAACATCGAGTACAAAATCCTTGCAATGAATGAGTTTGCCTCCAAGGTCTCTTCTTGGAGGACAACCTTCATTTGGATTTATGAGTTCTGGTGTTTTTGTTGTGATTTTTTGGCATGTTTGTTCATTTGTTTTGGTAGGGTCTTTTTTTTTTCAATTGCATGTAAAAATTTTTTTTTGACGTTAGTTTTTTAAATTTAATTTAATTCCATATTATCTCCCTCCCTTCCCCACTCCTTGAGAAGGCAAGCAATTTGATATAGATCATACATCTGACAGGGCAGTTAGGTGGCACTGCAATGGATAGAGTGCTGGGTTTAGAGTCGGGAAAACTCATCTTCCTAAGTTCCAACTTGACCTCAGACATTTACTAGCTGTGTGACCCTGGGCAAGTCATTGAACCTTGTTAGCCTCAGTTTCCTCATCTGTATAATGAGTTGCAGAAGAAAATGGCAAACAGCTCTAGTATCTTTGTCAAGAAAACCCCACATGGGGTCACAAAGAGCTAAACACAACTGAAACACAAATGAACAAGAAAAACACAACAATACATGTGAAGTCGTGCAAAACATATTTCCATATTAGCCATGCTGCAAAACAAAACACAGATAAAAAAACCCAGAAAAATAAAGAAAGTTTAAAATGTAAACTTTGATCTACATTCAGACTCCATCAGTTCTTTCTCTGGAGGTGGATACCATTTTTCATCATGAGTCATTTGAAATTGTCTTAGATCACTGTATTTCTGAGAATAGCTAAGTCATTTACAATTGATCATCATACAATATTGCTGTTACTGTGTACAATGTTCTCCTGTTTTTGCTCACTTCACTTTGCATCAGTATAGCACAATAATACTCCATCACACTACTATACCACGACTTGTTCAGCCATTTCCCAACTGATGGATGTCAATTTTCAATCCTTTGCCACCACAAAAAGAGCTGCCATAAATATTTTTGTACATATGGGTCCTTTTATTTTTTCTTTGATCTCTTTGGGATACAGACATAGTCATGGTATTGTTGGGTCAAAGGATATACACAGTTTTATAAGTCTTTGGGAACAATTCCAGATTCATCTCCAAAATGGTTAGATCAGTTCACAGTTCTACCAACAGCATATTAGTGTTCCAATTTTTCCATATCCATTCCAACATTTGTCATTTTCCACTTCTATCATTTTAACCAATCTGATAGGTGTGTGACAGCATCTCAAAGTTATTTTAATGTGGATTTCTCTAATCAATAATGATTTAGAGCATTTTTTCATATTATATAATCGTAATATTATATAATATTTTATGTTATATGAAACAATTATATGTTTTCATATGTTATACATACAGAGAGAGAGAAGAGGAGAGGACAGAAGAGAAGAGGAGAGAAGAGAAGAGAAGAGAAGAGAAGAGAAGAGAAGAGAAGAGAAGAGAAGAGAAGAGAAGAGAAGAGAAAGAGAAAGAGAAAGAGAAAGAGAAAGAGAAAGAGAAAGAGAAAGAGAAAGAGAAAGAGAAAGAGCTTTGATTTCTTCCTCCAAAAACTGCTTGTTCATATCCTTTGATCATTTATCAATTGGAGAATGATTCATGTTCTTATAAAGTTCTCTATATGTATGAGATATGATGCCTTTATCTGAGAAACTGTGGGTAAATTTTTTCCCAATTTTTTGATTTCCTTCTACTTTTGGTTTCATTAGTTTTATTTGTACAACCCTTTTTTAATTTAATGTAATCAAAATTTTCCATTTTATGTACCATACAGTTTAAGATCTGGCACTGTTAGACCTCCTTCCTTTACATTTTTTTATTAATTCCTTTGATATTCTTGACTTTTTCTTCTTCCAAATGAATTTTGGAAGAACAATTGGAAAGAAAATTTGGAATTTTGTTATTATTTTTTCTAGCTCAATAAAATAATTTTTTGGTAATTTAATTGGGATGGCACTGAATAAGTAAATTAATTTAGGTAGAATTGTCATTTTTATTATACTGACTTGGCCCATCCATGAAATATTTCTCCAATTATTTAAATCTGACTTTATTTGTATGAAAATGCTCATATAGTATCTGGGTTTGTCTTGGCAGGTATACTCTCAGGTATTTTATATTGCCCACAGTTATTTTAAATGAACTATGTCTTACTATCTCTTCTTGCAGTGCTTTATTGGTGATATATAGAAATGCTGATTCATTAGTGAAATTAGTCTATCATGTTTTCTCTGTTTCTGCTTTTCGTAGTTTAGTTATCAGAACCATATTTGTTAAAAGAGCTTAGTAGCACTCCTTCTTTGCCAATTATTCCTAAATAGTCAGTGTTTAAATGTTTGGCGCAATTCACATGCAAATCTATCTGGTCCTAATGTTTTGTTTTGTTTTTCCTTAGGAAATTCATTAATGGCCTGTTCAATTTCTTTTTCTAAAATAGGTTTGTTTAGATATTCTATTCCCTCTTCTGTTAATCTGGGCAGTTTATGTTTTTGTAACTTTTCTTCTTTTTCACTTAAATTGTCCAATTTATTGGCATATAATTGGGCAAAATAAGTCTTAATAACTGTTTTAATTTCATCTTCATTAGTGGTGCATTCACCCTTTTCATTTTTAATACCAGTGATTGCTTTTCTTCTCTCCTTAAAAAAAAATCATATTAACCAATGGTTTAACTATTTTATTAGTTTTTCCCATAAAAACCAACTCCTAGTTTTACTTATTAATTCAATAGATTTTCTTATATTCAGTTTTATTAATCTTACCTTTAATTTTTAAGATTTTCAATTTGACGTTTAACTGGAGATTTTGAATTTGTTCTTTTCCTAATTTTTTAAAACTTCATACCCAATTCATTAATCTGAATCTGTTCTTTCTCTACTTTATTGACATAAGCATTTAGAGATATAAACTTTCCTCTGAATATTGCTTTTATTACATCCCATAAGTTTCTATGTATTGTCTCATCATTACCATTCACTTTCATAACACTATTTATTGTTTCTATGACTGTTCCTTAACCCACTTATTCTTAAGATTAGGTTATTTAGTCTCCAAGTTAATTTTTTATCTGTGTTTCCATGGTACTTTATTAAATATAATTTTATTGCATTATATTTTGAAAATAATTTATTTAATATTTCTGCTTCTCTGCATTTAACTATAAAGTTTTTATGAATTAATATATGGTCAATTTTTAAGGGTACCATGTGCCACTGAGAAAAATGTATATTCTTTTTTGTTCCCATTCAATTCTCTTCAGATGTCTATCGTATCTAGCTTATTTTTTTTCTTTTTTTAAATTTATTTATTTTTAGTTTTCAACATTCACTTCCACAAGATTTTGAGTTCCAAATTTTCTCTCCATCTCATCCCTCCCCCCCACCCCAAGATGGTATGCATTATGAATACCCCTTTCCCCTAATCTGCCCTCATTTTTATCTCTTCCCCCCTTCTCTTAATCCCTTCCCCTTCTATTTTCCTGTAGGGCAGGATAGATTTCTATACCTCATTTCCTGCATTTCTTATTTCCCAGTTGCATGTGAAAACAATTTTTTAAACATGTGTTTTTAAGACTTTAGGTTCCAAATTTTCTCCCTTCCTCTCTCCCCACCCACCCTCATTGAGGAGGCAAGCAACTCCATACCATGTGTAGTCATGCAAAACACTTTCATAGTAATCATGTTGTGAAAAACTAAGTATATTTCCCTTAATTCTATCCCACCCCCATTTATTCTATTCTCTCTTTTGATCCTGTCCCTCCTCAGAAGTGTTTGCTTTTGATTATCCCCTCTCCCCATCTGCCTTTCCCTCTATCATCCCCCTGCTCTCTTGTCCCCCTTGCCTCCTATTTTCCTGTAGGATAAGATAGATTTCCATACCCAATTGAGTGAGTATGTTATTCCCTCCTTAAGCCAAATCCTATGAGAATAAGATTCATTCATTCCCTCTCACCTTCCCCCCTTTCCCCTCCACTGTAAAAACCTTTTCTTGTCTGTTTTATGTGAGATAATTTACCCCATTCTACCTCTCCCTTTCTCCTTCTCCCAGTATAATCCTCTCTCACCCCTTAATTTTATTCTCCAGATATCACCCATTCATCTTCAACTCACCCTATGCCCTCTATCTATCTATCTATCTATCTATATAGATACATACATATAATTTTTCCCTCCAACTACCCTAATACTGACAAAGGTCTCATGAGTTACAAATATCATCTTTCCATGTAGGAATGTAAACATTTCAACCTTAATAAGTCTCTTATGATTTCTCTTTCCTGTTTACCTCTTTATATTTCACTTGAGTCTTGTGTCTGAAAGTCAAATTTTCTATTCAGCTCTGGTCTTTTCATCAAGAATGCTTGAAAGTGGGGCAACTAGATGGCACCATGGATAGAGCACTGGCCCTGAAGTCAGGAGGGCCTGAGTTCAAATCTGACCTCAGACCAAACACTTGACACTTAGTAGCTGTGTGACCCTGGGCAAGTCACTTAACCCCAATTGCCTAAAAATAATAAAAAAAAAAGAATTCTTGAAAGTCCCCTATTTCACTGAAAGACCATTTTTTCCCCTGAAGGATTATATTCAATTTTGCTGGGTAGGTGATTCTTGGTTGTAATCCTATCTCCTTTGCCCTCCAGAATATTATATTCCATGCCCTGCAATCCCTTAATGTAGAAGCTGCTAAATCTTGTGTTATCCTGATTGTGTTTCCACAATACTTGAATTGTTTCTTTCTGGCTGCTTACAATATTTTCTCCTTGACCTGGGAACTCTGGGATTTGGCTACAATATTCCTAGGAGTTTTCCTTTGGAGATCTCTTTCAGGAGGTGATTGGTGGATTCTTTCAATTTCTCTTTTACCCTCTGGCTCTAAAATATCAGGGCAGTTTTCTTTGATAATTTCTTGAAAGATGATGTCTAGGCTCTTTTTTTTGATCATGGCTTTCAGATAATCCAATAAATTTTAAATTCTCTCTCCTGGATCTATTTTCCAGGTCAGTTGTTTTTCCAATGAGATATTTCACATTCTCTTCTATTTTTTCATTCTTTTGGATTTGTTTTACAGTGTCTTGATTTCTCATGAAGTCACTAGTTTCCAGTTGCTCCATTCTAATTTTTAAGGAAGTATTTTTTTCACTATACTTTTGGACTTCCTTTTCCATTTGGCCAATTTTGCTTTTTAGGGCATTCTTCCCCTCATTGGCTTTTTGGACCACTTTTGCTATTTGGGTTAGGCTATTTTTTTTGGTCGAAGCAATTGGGGTTAAGTGACTTGCCCAGGGTCACACAACTAGTAAGTGTCATGTGTCTGAGGCCAGATTTGAACTCAGGTCCTCCTGACTCCAAGGCTGGAGCTTTATCCACTGTGCCACCTAGCTGCCCCTTGGCTATTTTTAAAGGTGTTATTTTCTTCAGTATTTTTTGGGGGGGGTCTCCTTTAGCAAGCTGTTGACTTGTTTTTCATAGTTTTCTTGCATAACTCTCTTTTCTCTTCCCAGTTTTTCCTCTACTTCTCTTACTTGTTTCTCAGACTCCTTTTTGGAGCTCTTCCATGGCCTGGGACTGATTCATATTTTTCTTGGAGGCTTTGGATGTAGGAACTTTGGCTTTGTTGTCTTCTTCTGGTTGTATGTTCTGATCTTCTTTGTTACCAAAGAAAGATTCTATGGTCTGACTTTTTTTGCACCTTTGTTTGTTCATGATCCCAGCCATTTACTTGAGTTTTAAACTCTTTGTTAAGGTAGGGGTCTCCTTCCAGTGTGAAGAATGTACTCTCCCAAGCTTCAGGGGTTTTGTGCAGCTGTTTTCAGAGATACTTCTAGGGATCTGTAAATTTTCAGTTCTTCCAAGGTGGTATGATAAGGGGCGAGGTGTTTACTCCTTTCCTGGACTGTGCTCTGGTCCATGAGTGACCACAAGCACTCTTTTCTGCCTTGGAACTGTGAGGAGGATTTCCTCTCCATTACCACTATAAGCTCCACCATGCCACCACTCCTCCTCACCCCGGGACTGCCACCCAGAGCTGTGACCCAGATCCAAGCACAGGCAAAGCAAGAGAATCCTGCACCAGCAGAGAGATCCCTGCAATCCCCCTCTGATCAGCCACTTGATTCCCCCTCTGATCAGCCACTTGATTCCCCCTCAGTCTGTGGGCCAGGAGCTCAGGAGGCAGCTGCTGCCCCAGAGGCCACGCTCCAGACTTGTGGCTGAGACCTAGCTCCTTCTCTCACCGCAGTCACAGAGTTTTCCCACTGACCTTCTAAGTTGTCTTTGGTGTTCATGGGCTAAGAAGTCTGGAAACTGCCACAGCTGCCTGTGATTCAGTCCTCTGAGGCCTGCTCAGGTTTACTAAGGCCTGCCTTGCCTGCGTGCCCACACCAAACTGTACTTCCCTCCCCACTTGGTGTGATATACCTTCCTGATCAATCATCCAGGCTGTCTTGGGCTGTAAATTTGTTTCACTCTGTCTTTTTGTGGGTTCTGCTGCTTAACAATTTGTTTAGAGACATTTTCAATAGGTATTTGGAGGGGTTTGGGGGAAAGCTCAAGCAAGTCATTGCTTTTACTCCACTATCTTGGCTCTACCCTCCTGGATTTTGGTTTCTAATCCTTTCTGCAACCTACTTCTGTTTTATGGGTGAGTTCATCCCATTCACATTCACAGTAATGATTACTGTGCATTTCCCTCTATCCTATTTTCTTCTGTTAATCTTTTTCTCTCTCTTTTTACTCTTTTGCATATTCTTTGTTGTTGTTCAGTTGTTTTTCAGTAGTGTCCAACTCTGTATAACCCCATTTAGGGTTTTCTTGGCAAAGATAATAGAGTGGTTTGCCATTTCCTTCTTCAGCTCATTTTATAAATGAGGAAACTGAGGCTATGAAGGGTTTAGTAACTTGCCCAGGGTAACACAGCTAGTAAATGTCTGAGGCTAAATTTGAACTCATGTCCTCCTGACTCCAGGAGGACACTATGCCACCTAGCTGCCCTAACCCAAATATAAGACTTTACACTTATATAAATATAAATTTATATTATATAATTGTATAATATAAATTTATGCACATAGTTAGTAAGTGTCTGAGGCCAGATTTGAACTCAGGAAATTGAATCTTCCTGACTCCAGGACCAGCACAGTGGATATACTGTGCCACTTAGCTGCCCCTTCTTTTTACCCTGTCTATCTTCAAAAGTCTGTTTTGTTTCTGACGATTGCCTTTTTTAATCTATCCTCACTTTTATGAGCCCCTCCCCCCATCCCCTTCTTCTCCTACTTCCCTGTAAGGTAACATAGATTTATAAACCCAACTGAATATGTATGTTATTCCCATTTTGAGCTAATACCAATGTGAATAAGATTTGCGTTGCCTACCACCCACCCATTTTCCCCTCCATTGTAAAAACTCTTCCTTTCACACCTCTTTTATATGAGGGAATTTTATCCATTTTTCCTCTCCCTTCCCCCTTCTCCCAGTGCATCTTTATTTTTCACCCCTTCATTTTATTTTTTAAAATCATCCCATCATAGTCAACTCACACCCTGTCCTCTGTCTATGTATACCCCTCCTAACTACCCTTATAGTGATAAAGTTCTTAGGAGTTACAAGTATAATCTTCCCACATAGGAATGTAAATAATTTAACTTTACTGAATCCCTTATGATTTTTCTTTCCTGTTTACCTTTTCATGCTTCTCCTGGTTCTTGTATTTGAAAGTCAAATTTTCTATTCAGTTCTGGTCTTTTCATCAGGAATGCTTGAAAGTTTTCTATTTCATTAAATATCAATTCCCCCTTCAAAGGACTATATTCAGTTTTTCTGGGTAGATGATTCTTGGTTATAATCCTAGCTCCTTTGCATTCCTGCATATAATGTTCCAAGTCCTCTGCTTATGTAACATGGAAACTGCAAAAGCTTGTGTGATCCTGACTGTGACTCCATGATATTTCAATTTTTTCTTTCTGGATGCTTGCAATGTTTTCTCCTTGACCTGGGAGCTCTAGAATTTGGCTATAATATTCCTAGGAGTTTTCATTTTGGGATCTCTTTCAGGAAGGTAATCAGTAATTTTTTTTTTCAATTTCTACTTTACTCTCTGATTCTAGGATATCAGGCCAGTTTTCCTTGATAATTGCTTGAAAAATTATGTAGAGGCTCTTTTTTTTGATCATGCCTTTGAGGTAGTCCAATAATTCTTAAATTATCTTTCCTGGATCTATTTTCCAGGTCAGTTATTTTTCCAATTTGATATTTGACGTTCTCTTCTATTTTTTCATTCTTTTGTTTTTGTTTTATTGTTTTGTGAATTCTCATGGAGTCATTACTTTTTACTTGTTCTATTCTACTTAAGGAATTCTTTTCTTCAACAAATATTTGTACCTCTTTTTCCATTTGGCCAATTCTGCTTTTTAAGGAGTTCTTCTCTTCTGTGGATTTTTTTTGTCTCTTTTACCATTCTGCCAATTCTGTTTTTTTAATGTGTTATTTTCTTCAGTATTTTTGCCTCTTTTTACCAAGTTGTTAACTCTCATTTCATAATTTTCTTGTGTCACTTTTGTTTTTTCCTAATTTTTCCTCTATTTCTCTTATGTGAATAAAATTTTTTTGAACTTTTCAGGGGATTCTTGTGTCCAATTCACGTTTTTTTTCTTCAAGGTCTTGCTTGTAGCTGTTTTGACATCATTGTCTTCTGAGTTTGCATCTTGATCTTCCCTATCACCACAGTAACTTTTTATGGTCAGCTTCTTTTTTGTTGTTTGCTCTCTTTCCTAGCCTATTTCTTGACTTTTAACTTTATGTTAAAATTGGGTTCTTTTCTGGGGGTGGAGGGGGATCTTTCCCAAGCTTCAGGTTTTTTGGACTGCTTCTTTTAAAGCTAGTTCAGAGGGGTGGAAGTTTGTAACTTTTTTTGTACTTCCAAAGTGGTATGATTTAAGGAGAGGTTTGGTCACTGCTTTCCTGGCCTGGGCTCTGGTCTCTATTCCTGAAAGGACCTTGTTCCCCTGTAGCCACAAGTGTTAGCACTCTTCTTAGCCTTGGAACTGTGATTTGGCCCCCTGCTCTCCTGCAGTTGCAAGTGTTAGTTCTCCTTTCTGCTTTGGAACTGAGACCAGGGCCCCTGTTCTCTTGTGAGAGACCACAAGCACTCTTCCCCACCTGGCAACTGCAACCCAGAACTGCATATGGACAATGCAACAGGGTCCTGAACCCAGCACCAGCAAAGAGTTCCCTGTAATCTATTTCTAACCAGTTGTCTGACCCCCTAAACATCTGTGGGCTGAGAGCTTCTGAAGCTTCTGCTGCCACTGATGTAGCCACCTCCAAGGCCTTCTGCTAGTGGTGCTGTGGCTTGGCTTGTGCTGAGCTCTGAGCTGACCAAAAGACTTGGGGAGGGAGAGCTCCCCTTAAAACATGACAGGGACATAATAGTGGTCTACAAGTATTTCAATGGTTGTCTTGTAGAAGAGAGATGAGACCACTTCTGCTTAGTCCCAGAGAGAAGAACTGGGAGCAACAGATGGAAATTACAAGAAAACATATTGAAGTTCAATATGAGGAAGAACTTCCTAACAATTAGAGCTGTTCAGCTTAATTTGGGGTTGCCTCCCGAGACACTGAAAGTGCTCAAACAGAACGTGGATAACTTCTTGCTGGGAATGAATGTATTAGAGGGATTAATGCTTCAAGTGGTGATTGGCCTAGAGCTAGGGGTGGGGAATCTGTGGCCTTGAGGCCCCATGTGGCCCTCTAGGTCCTTAAGTGCAGCCCTTTCATGGAATCCAAACTTCACAGACCAAATCCTGGATTCAGTCAAAGGGCCAAACTTGAAGAACTAGAGGGCCACATGTGACCTTGAGGCCTCGGGTTCCCTACCCCTGGCTTAGACAATGTCTTAGTTCTCCTCCAACAAGAAGAGTCCATTTCATTATCATCCTCTGTCTCCCTAATAGTCAAACCAAGTCTGATGATATAGAAGGTCTCAATGAAGTGGGTGGTGGTGGCTGTGTTTTCTCTGTATGTTCATATTGCTGCAGTGGGGATACTGAAACTGAGAAGGGAAGAGGACATTAACTGTCATGGTGATTTGGCACATACCTGGGTCTTCTTATTTAAAACTGAATTTTTCCTCAACCAGAAAGACTCCAGAGGTTAATTAGAGATAGGCACAAATGTAAATTTAGACAGAGAGCCCGACCTTTACCTAAATGTTCAGAATGACTGTAACTCCATAACTTTTCATCTAAAATAAACTCCTTACCAAAAGATATGAACAAATAGTTCTTAAAAGAAGAATTGCAAACTATTAACAACCACATAAAAGAATGTTCCAAATCACGAATAATAAAAGAAATGCAAATCAACACAACCCTGAGGTTTCATCTCACACACAGCAACTTGTCAAAGATGACAAAAGATGATAATAGTAAATGCTGGAGAGGTGGTAGAAAGACAGACACATTAATACATTGCTGGTGAAACTATGAATTAGTACAGCTATTTAAGAAAATAATTGGAAATTATGCAAAGAAAGTGACCACAATGTCCATACCCTTTGGCCTAGAGATTCCATACCCTAAGGAAATCATTTATAAGAAGAAAGTCCCCATGTACACCAAAATATTTATAGCACCACTTTTGTGATAGTAAAAAATGAGAAACAAAGCAGATGCTTATAAAATGGCTAAACAAATTGTGGTATGTAGATGTAATGGAATATGACTGTGCTGGAAGAAATGATTTGAATGATGAATACAGAGAAGCTTAGAAAGATGTATATGAACTGATGCAAAATGAAGTTAGCAGAGCCAAAAAAAAAGAAACAAAAAATAAAAACAGAACACCAATATACAGAATGGCTACAACAATGTCCATTGAAGGAACAACAACACAATTGAAAATGAATCTTGCAAAATTTCAAGGAACAAGTACAGGCCCAAAGAAAAGGTAGGAGAAGACAGCTCCCCTTATTCTTTTTACAGAGGTGGGAGGTCCATGGATATAGAACATTGCAGGTTCTGCCAGGTGTTTTTTTAAGTGTTTTAACCAGTTTTTCAGATTTTTTTTCTTTAAAAAAGATCTTTGTTATATGGGACAGCTCTCTGGGAGGAGAGAGGGTAAAAGATACAAGAGGAAATTTAGATGATACAAAAACAATCAATAAAAAGCTGCTTTAAAAAAACATAAAGTAAACTCCTTAGAGCTGAAGAGTAGGGAAACCCATGTCCTTAAGGACCATTACATCACCTCCTAGGCTTAAAACAAGCTAATTATTTTAACAGGGAATTACAAGTTCACATAATGTCGGAATTAGAAGGGCCCTTAATGTTATTGTTAAGTTGTTTTTCAGTCATTGTCTTACTCTCCGTGGGTTGTTTGGGATTGTTTTTTGGCAGAGATACCACATAATAGCATAGATAGGTTTTCAACCCAGGTGCTTTCACTTCAAATTTTATGTTCCTTCCCCTGAACAAAGTATATACTTTGGCTTCCACAAAATTTCCCAGGCAAATTTCCATGATACCATGGTGCCCATGGGTTTGAATCATGGTGCTTCTCTTGACAAAACAGTCCTCTCTTCCTCATCCCTGAGCATTGAGGACCAAGGTTGTGGGGAAGGGGACAATGTCCTACCCTGGTAGGATTATCCACAAAAATTCATGGGTCAGTTTCTTTTTAGCATATGCCATGCTGGCCAGAGCCCAGTGCTTGAGTACAGGAAGGCAGTGTTTCTGGTGTGTCTCAAGTCTAAAAATAACCCCTCTGTCTGCCAGCCAGAGTTACTAGAGTGTGACTTTCCAGTAGTTGGCTATTCAGTGTTGACCTTCTAAACGAAAAAAGTCAACTGTGTTGAGTCTGGCCCATTCTTGCTTTTCACCTTTGCTAGCTGACTGATGGGTACATAATAGGGTGGGGGAGCAATAATTAGAGAGACAGACTGAGCCTGGTAAGGAATATGCACATATTTCTATATCCAGGAGGCACTGTACTTGTTTAGTTTCTTAGCTGAGACAGGGGTAATTTGAAACTCCCTTGCCCAATAGCTTTGATGGAATGGGAACATTAAGGCTAGAGCTTCCCAAAAGACAATAAGGAAGGAAGCTGGGGGGAGGAGGGGAGGGAAGGAGGTTGAGACTGTTTCACTTCTTCTCCTACCTTTAATCAACAATAAAAAAAAAGCTTTTTCCAAAGATAGAGTTAAAAACTTGCAGGCTTTGGAATGACAGCATCATGACATCACAGAATTGTGGAATTTAAAAAGACCTCAACTTCCATCTAATACAATCTATATCCTCCCCCAATAATTATCACTACAACATGTATGATGAATAGTGGTCCAGCCTCTGCTTGAGGATTTCCAATGATGAGGTATCCTCTGTCCCCAAGACACAGACACACAGACATAAACACACACACACACACACACACACACACACACACACACACACACATACACCTCTAGAGGAGTTGTTTCCACAGCTCTAATTGGTAGGAAGTTTTTTGGTTGTTTTTTTTCCTCCTGACATCAGTTCTAAATGTGTCTCTTTGCAAATTTATTGCTTCCCGTTCTGCCCTCTGGGGCCAAATAAAAGAAGTGTGAACCACCTTCCATGTGAAAGCCCAGTCAGTATTTGAAGATGATTATCATCACAGACCCTTTGACTCTTCTTTTTTTCCAATCAAACATCCATAGCTCCTTCCATTGGTGCTCATATAGCATGACCTTGATGCCTTTCACCATAGGATCAGAGACCTAAAACTGGAAAGGGCCTCGGAGGCCAGCTAGTCCAATCCCCTCATTTTACAGACAAGGAAATTGAGGCCCAGAAAGTCACATGACTAGTAAGCATCAGAAGTGGGATTATGAAGCCAAGTTCTCTGACCAGGGCTCTGTACCAATCCTCTGAACATTCTCCAGTTTATCAACAAGCTTCTTAAATTGGTGCCCAGAACTGAACACAGGACCCCAGCTGGAGTCTGACTAGGGTAAGGTACAGAGGGACTATCACTCCCTAATTCCTGGAAGCTTTGCCTCTCTTAATGTAGTCCAAGATCACATTAGTTTTTTTTGGCCGCCATATTACACTGTTGACTCTTTTTGAGCTTGTACTCTGCTAAAATACTTAGATCTTTTTCACACAAACATCTAACTATCTCCCACATCTTCAACTTGTGGAGTTGATTTCTTTGAACCCAACATTGTTATTGTTTAGTCATTCAGTCATGTCTGATTCTTCATGACCCCATTTGGGGTTTTCTTGGCAAAGATACTGGAGTGGTTTGCCATTTCCTTCTCCAGCTCATTTCACAGATGAGGAAACTGAGGCTGTGAAGAGTTAAGTGACTTGCCTAAGGTCACATAGGGTCTGAGGCTGTATTTCAGCTCAAGTCCTCCTGACTCCAGGACTGGCACTTTATCGACTGCACCACCTAGTTGCCCTAACCCAAACATGACTTTACATTTATGCCTATCAAATTTCATTTTATGAAAAGTAGCTCCTCAGGGGTGGGGAACCTGTGGCTTCAAGGCCACACATGGCCTTCTAGGTCCTTGGGTGTGGCCTTTTGATTGAGTCCAAGTTTTACAAAACAAATTCTTTCATTAAGGATGTTCTATGAAGTTTGGATTCAGTCAAAGGACTGCACTTGAAGATCTACAGGGCCACGTGTGGCCTCGAGGCTGCAGGTTCCCCACCCCTGCCTGTCAAGAACTTTTTTGGATCTCAAAAGCCACCTGATGTTTTAGCTATCCCACTCAGTTCTGAGTCCCCATCAAATTAAGTATGTCATTTATGCCTTTATCTAAGGCAGTGATTTTTTTAACTTTTTGGTCTCAGGGCCCCTTTATACTCTTAAAAATTATTGAGAAGCCCAAAGAGCTTTTGTTTATGTGGAGTATAGCTGTTTATCACATAAATGAAAACTGATGAATTTTTAAAATATGTATTCATTAATTCATTTTAAATAATAATAAACTGTAACATAAACAACATATCTTGTATGAAAAATCACTCTATTTTCCAAAACAAAAATTTAGTGAGAAGGGTGACATTGTTTTACAAATTTTGGCAAATTTCTTTAATGCGTGGCCTAGGAGAAGACAGATGGATTCTCAAATCTGCTTCTGCATTCAATCTCTTACAGTATGTTGCTGTGGTTGAAGTATATACAGAAAATCTGGCCTCACACAGACACGTAGTTAGAAAGGGAGATGTATATTAATAGGTCAATACTTCTTTGGTATTATTTTGTTTGGGGTTTTTTAAATTCAACTTTATTTTCTTATTGGTTCCAAATTCTCTTCCTCCCCCCTCCCCCACTCCACACATTCAGGAGGCAAGAAAAACAAAACTTCAGTGATATGCTGAAAATAGATCTCTAAAAGGGTCTCAAGGGTCCACAGAGCACATTTCTAGAACTGTTGATTTGAGGCATTGCTAAAGCATATAGGGCCAAGCACAAGACCCCTAGGGTGTTCCACTGGAAACCTCCTTCCCCAAAGACATAAAGCCACTTTGTCTTTGTATGCAGTGTTCAAGGAGGATTAGCACCTCTGATATGAGTGCTTGCTGAGCCCTTTTTCAGAGCTGCTCATCCACTTTTGGTGTCCACCTTCACCCAACTCTCACCTGTGGCTCCAAGAAGTTGTAGCATGTATAGTGGCCACACCCTGATAAAACTGTCTCTGCAGATGGGCTAAACAAGGTTGAGGGTAACTGACAGGCCTCAAACCTGTCAGTGAATTAAGGAAGTGTCTCCTTCAAGCACATGAAAACCTCCCCTGGCAGAATGAACAGATAAGAACAATTTGTTCCACCAGCTATGAAAGTGGCTGAAGTAGGTGCTATGGAGAGCCTAGAGTTGGTCAGACATTGAAGACACCAAGGTCATCCACTACATTCTGGGCCATCACCAGTCGTTCTGACTTTTGTCTTGCCACTGGACTCCAACGACTTTGGAAAAGAGAGTGAGGCTGACGATTTTGTGCAACTCTGCCTAACTTAAATCCAATTTATGCACATGTCAATCACCTTGGGACAAATAAGGAAAAACAACAAAACCACTAAAGGTGACTCTTTGAGTCCAGCCACTCTACCAAGTCAAGTCATCTAACGTGCCTCAGATGATATTTCTTCCATCCAAAACTCATTAGCCCATGCCTTTCCATTTTTCAACGTGAAAAACTTTTTTTTCAAATACTTTCCCTAAATCTAAGTAAATTTCATTTCACAGATATACCAGGCCAATACCCATGTCTCAGTGAAACCACACTTGATCTTTGGAATGCCATCTCCTTTTCTTGATGCCTTCAAGCCATCCCTCTAGTAACACTAATTTGAGAATCTGGTCATGGGTCAGAGGGACAATATTTGCTGTTTTCCAGTCCAGCAGTACCATCCATCTTCTCCATGATCTTACAGATATCACCAACAGTGGCTCATTAATCATAACTGCCAGTTCCTTCAGTACCTGAAAATCAAGTTCATCTAGGCCAGGTAACTTGAATTCATCACCAACACTGCCCTCAGCTATCCTTCTGGGAAGCAAACTCTATGATGCAACCTGGCACCTGCTCCTGCCAGTGATGCAGCCACAGTTACTAAAGACCCCAAAAGGAAAGTTCTTGTCCCCAGAGTCCTTGGCACTTTCAAAGGATTCAAAAGCAGAAAAGCACATGGTTTTATCAATGGAAATGACATAAAAGAAGAAGTGTTACCACCTGTTTTGCTGCTACAAACTAAAGACAACGGTGCCTTTCCATTCAAGCTACAGCTGAAAGCTTCCATATGTATTTCCTCCCCCACATTGAAAGCAAGGACTGTCTAACTTTTCTATTTGTATCCTCAGAGCTTAGCAGAGTGTTTTGCACATAGCATTTAATAAATGTATGCATGCATGCATTCATTCATCAGGGACAATTAAGCACTCCCTTTGTTGTTCAGTTATTTTCAGCCCTGCCTGACTTTTTGTACCCCCTTTTGGGGGTTTTCTTGGCAGAGATACTGGAGTGGTTTCCCATTTCCTCCACCAGCTCATTTTACAGATGAAGAATCTGAGGCAAACAGGGTTGAGTGACTTGTCCAGGGTCACACAGCTACTAAATGTCTGAGACTGGATTTGAACTCTGGTAGAGAAGTCTTCCACCACTCTATCCATTGCAGTGCCATCTAGCTGCCCAGGTACTCCCTTACTATTTCCTTAGTTAAATTGGATATCAACTCTCATTCTCTCAGTCCTCATCCTTCTTGATCTTTCTGTAGCATTTGACACTATTGACCACCCACCCCTCTTCCTACGCACTCTCTCCTCCCTTGGTTTTCATGACACTGCCATTTCCTGATTCTCTTCCTGCTTGTGTGCCCATTCCTGCTCAGTCCTCATTAGGGAAATCTTCAATTTTGTCCCACTCCCTATGTATAAGTATACCTGAAGGTTCTATTCTAAGCCTTCTTTTGTTCTCTCTCACTGCTCCTTCTAGGTAGTCTCCTCAGTTCCCATGGGTTCACTTATCACCTCTATGAAAATAACTCCCAGATCCCTCTAGCCAGCCTTGGGTCCTCTCTTGAACTTCAGTTCTATACTAAAAATTACCTATTGGACATCTCTAGCTGGATAACCTACAGACAACTCAAACTTTACCTGTTCAAAATAGAACTCATGATCTTTTCTCTGACACCCATTCTTCTACCTAACTTTCTTATTTCTGCTAAAAGATACCACCATCTTTCTAGTCACCCAGGTTTTAAACATGAAGTCATCCTTGAATCTTCACCAGTCCTCACTCCTCCCTCCCAATAAGTTGTAAAGTGTCTGACAATTCTACCTGCACAATATCCCTCACTTCTGTTCCCTTCTCTTTACCCACACAGACAACACTCTAGTTCAGGGCCCTTACCTGGGCTATTAGTCAGCAAGTGTTTATGAAACACTCACAGAGTGCCACTGCTGCAGTCACCTCCTAACTAGCCATTCCATTCGCCACAGAAATGCCAAATTGATTTTTCTAAAGCCCAGGTCTGATCATGTCACTGCCCTCCTCAAAAAGGCTCTCTTTTGCTTCTAGGATGAAGTACAAATTTCTTTCTTTGACCTTTCAACCCTTCACAAGCTAGCTCCAGCCTACCTTTCTAGCCCCTCCTGCACATGATTCTCCCTTAAGTATTCTAGGTTGTGGCCAAAATGACCTTCTTACTGTTTCATCTCCCACCTCCATGCCTTTGTACAGGCTGTCCCTCATGCTTAGAAGGTACTCCCTCCTCACCTTCACCATATAGAATCAAGTACCACTTCCTATAAGCAGCCTATGTTGATTCTCCCAGTCACTACCATTTTGTATTGCAGTCAATCAATAATCATTTTCTAGATGCCCAGTGCCAAACACTGTTTGAGGTCTGGGGCTACAGAGATAAAAATGAAATAGACCCTGTCCTGTGGGAGCTTATGTTCTATTGGGGGAGATGACATGTGCATCAGTACCCAAAAGAAGGTCCCTTTGAGGCAAATTTCAGCCCATCTCTGTTGCCCATCTTGCCAACTCTTTTGATCCAGATCATCCCCTCAGTTTGTTGAGGGCCGAGGTGGGGGTCTACCCCATGTGCTGAAGGCCTTCCTCACTTTCTTCTGACATATATAGGTGTATATAAAATAAACCCAAGGTAAATTATTTGGAGGGAACTGAAAAGGCTTCATGTAGAAGGCATAACTAGGATAGAATTTTGAAGGACCCAAAGGATTGTAAGAGCAGAGGGGATGTGGCAGCACATTGCATTCACAGCCGATAGCACTACAAAGAGGTGGAGCTGGGGAACGGAGTGGATAGCCACCACCTCTCTTCAAATAGAATGGAAGCTCTTTGATAGTAGGGATGGCTGCATCCCAGCTATGAAGCACAGCACCTGGCACATAGTAGGTGCTTCATCAATGAACTATTAATTCATAAATGAATGCTGAATTGGTGTTCTGGCCTATCCAATGTAAAGGTCTTTCTCCTTGGCAGAAAAAATAGACATCAAATCAGAGTCCAGCAGGTCAACCTTCTCTTTGGGATAATTATCATGGTACCATCAACCTTGGGCAGGCAAGGCTCTCCCTTTGAGTCTCCTGTTTCCTCCAACATAGCTGGAAAAAAGTTTCATTTTATAGTCTGTAACATTCCTGGCCAGCCTCTACTCTTTCTGAGTGTCCACTGGACACTCTTTTTTTTCGTAAGGCAGTTGGGGTTAAGTGACTTGCCCAGAATCACAAAGCTAGTAAGTGTTACATGTCTGAGGCTGGATTTGAACTCAGGTCCTCCTGACTCCAGGGCCAGTGCTCTAGCCACTGCACCACCTAGCTGCCCCTCCACTGAATACTCTTAATAGGACCTTCTTTACCACACTCTTAATTTTCACCCTCAATATGGCCTTTCTTCCATATTCTGTTCATATCTTATTAAAAATCTAATTTGGTTTGGTGAGTTTTCTACAATTCACATTGGGCTCAGAGTGGGAAGACCTGGGTTTGAATTCTGCCACCAAGGACACCTTGTGACTTTGAACAAGTCATTTCCCCCCTCTGGGCCTCAGTTTCCCCCTCTATAAAATGAAGAGCCTGTGAGCCTATTTGTCCATTCATATCACTGTATAAAGCCAGTTAGATAGGCTCCAGTCCTTGGTGTAACTACAGCAACTTTTCATCAACCTCCCACCTACCCCTGCCTCCATCCCCACCACACTCCTGGCTTGCCTCTGAAACCTCCTACCCAGTCACAAAGCTTTGCCTAGGAATTCCTGAGCCTTTGTCAAGTTTGAATTCCTAACCCATCCATTTTCCAGCAAATACTTACTTTGTTACTAGATCCATTCCTCACTTTCTGTACTTCTCCACATTGCCACCTGCAGTCTTCTCTTCCTTGAAGATGCCTCCATCTTCTGTCCCCCTACTCCTACTCTCTCTTTCTCTTTGCATTTTTATATCATTTAACAATAGTCCTACCCCTACATCTCCCAATTGAAAAAAACAGCAAAAAAAGGAAATGAAAACCCTCATAAAATTGTATATTCCAGCAAAACAAAATTCCACTTTGGCTATATCCAAGAATGTCAGGTTCATTCTGAATTTTAAGACCATCACCTCTCTGGCAGACAGTGGGTCTTCTGGAATTGTAGTTGGTCATTATATTTATCAGAAATCTTTCATTGCATTTATCTAAAATCTTGATGAAAAGTTATCTTTCTTTATAAAATTATACATTTTTCCCCTGGTTTTACTCACTTTTCCCTTCATCAGTTCATAAAATTCTTCCCATTTCCTCTGAAACTATTCAGTTCATCATTTCTCATGAAACAATAATCTGTCATTATGTTTACATACCATAATTTGTTCAGCCCTCAATTGATAGGCATCCCCTCAGCTTCCAATTCTCTGCCATTAAAAAATAACTGCCAGAAATAGCTTTGTAGAAATGTGTCCTTTTCCCTTTTCTTTGATCTCTTTGAGGTTATAAAGCCTAGTTAGTAGTAGTTTAGCAAAGGCCAGAGTTTAGTGACTTTAGGGGCATATTTCCAAATTGCTTTCCAGAATCACTGGGCAATTCATAGCTCCACCAATTGTACATTAGTGTACCTGTTTTCTTGTAGCTTCTATAACATTTGTTGTTTTCTTTTTCTGTCCATTTTGCCAGTCTGAGAGGTAATAGGTTGCTTTAATGTGCATTTCTCTAATTATTAGAAATTTTTCATATAGTCATTGATAGCTTGTATTCCTTCCTCTGAAAACTTCCTGTTCTTCTCAGATAAAGAAATTAAAGCCATGTATAATCATAGGAAAAAATGCTCTAAATCACTATTGATTAGAGAAATGCAAATCAAAACAACTCTGAGATACCACATTACGCCTATCAGATTGGCCAACATGACAAAACAGGAAAATGATAAATGTTGGAGAAGATGTGGGAAAATTGGGACACTGGTGCATTGTTGGTGGAGTTGTGAAACGATCCAACCATTTTGGAGAGCAATTTGGAACTGTGCCCAAAGGGCTATAAAAATGTACATATCCTTTGACCCAGCAATAGCACTTCTAGGGCTATATCCCAAAGAGATCATACAAATGGAAAAAGGATACACATGTACAAAAATATTTACAGCAGCTCTTTTTGTGGTGGCAACGAACTGGAAATGGAGAGGATGCCCATCCATTGGGGTGGGGAATGGCTGAACAAGTGGTGGTCTATGAATGTAGTGGAATACTGTTGTGCTAGAAGAAATGATGAGCAGGCAGACTTCAGAAAAACCTGGAAAGACTTGTATGGTCTGATGCTGAGTGAAGTGAGCAGAACCAGGAGAAAGTTGTACACAGCAACAACCACCATGTGCGATGACTAATATTGATATACTTAACCCTTCTCAGCAATACAAGGATCTAAGACATCTCCAAAGGCCTCATGATGGAAAATGCTACCCACATCCAAAGAAAGAACTATGGAGTTTGAATGCAGATCAAAGTATACTATTTGCTAATTTTTTTTCTTCTGTTGTGTTTTGTTTCCTCTTTCTGGTGGTTCTTCCTATTAGTTCTAATTCTTACTTACAACATTTCTAATGTGAAAATATGTTTAGTAGGAATGTATATGTATAGCCTATATCAGATTGCATGCCATCTTGGGGAGGGAGGTGGTGAGAGAGGGGGAGAAAAATTTAAAAGTCAAAAACTTATGGAAGTGATTGTTGATAATTCAAAATAAATTAATAAAAAATGCATATAAAAACCTGCCTGCTCATGCCATTTGACTATCTATTGGGGAATGGTTCTTAGTCTTATACATTTGAGAAAGTTCCTTCTATTTCTTTGACATGAGACCTTTTATCCGAGACACTTTATGCAAAGATTTTCCCTCCTGTTACTGATTTTTCCTCTCATTTTAAAGGCATTGGTTTTGTTTGTGCAAATACTTTAAAAAATTTGTGCAATCAAAATATTGTCCACTTTTTCCCACAAACCTCTCTATCCCTTGTTTAGCCATGAATTCTTCCCATATCCATAGAGTTGCTAGGTAATCTCTTCCTTGCTCCTCTAATTTGTATTATGTCACATATTATGTTTAAATAGTGTATCCATTTGGACCTTCTTTTGGTATATGGTGTGAGATGTTGTTCAATACCTGATTTCTGCTAGACTGTTTTCCAGTTTCCCCAGAAGTCTTTGTCAAATCATAAATTCTTAACCCAGTAACAGGGGCCTCTGTGTTCATTTGCTTCATTATGTTGTGTACCTAAGATGTTTCACTGATCAACCTCTCTCTCTCTCTTTCTCTCTCTCTCTCTCAGTGACAAAACATTTAATGAATACTTCTTTGTATTATAGTTTGATATCTGGTCCTGCTAGGCTCCCTCCTTTCCAACTTTTTTCCCTTGTTTCCTTTGATTTTTTTTTAATTTTTGGCTCCTTAAGATGATTTTCATTATTGTTTTTTCTAGCTCCATAAAATAATCCTTTGATAATTTGATTGGTCTAATGGAAAATAAATAAATTATTTTAGGCAATATTGTCATTTTTTATTATATTGGTATGATTTACCCATGAGTAATTACTATTTCCCCAGTTATTTAGGTCTACCTTTATTTCTATAAATAAAAATGCTTTGTAGTTGGATTCATATAGTTCTTGGGTGGATCTTGGTAAATAGACTCCTGAGTATTTTATAATACTTTGTAGGTGTTAAAAATGAAATTTCTCTTCCTGCTAAATATTGCTGATAATCCACAGGAATAATGATGATTTTTGAGGATTTATTTGATATCCTACAACTTGGCTTGAAGTTATTAATTGTTTCAATTAATTTTTAGTTGACATTTAAGGATTCCCTAAGTAAGTCATCATATCATCTGCAAAAAGTGATCATTTTGTTTGCTCTTTGCCTGTGCTAACTATTCCCTTGATTTCTCTTTCTTGTCTTATTGTTATGACTAGCATGTCTCGCACTATGTTAAATAGGGATGATGGTCTCCTTGCTTTACCTCTGATTTTTCTCCATTACATTTAATGTTTGGTTTTAATTTTAGATAGATATTATTTACTATATTCAGGAAAATGTCTGTTTATTTATTCCTATCTTTCTAATGTTTTTAACAGAAACCAGTGTTGAATTTTGTCAAGTCTTTTCAGCATCTATGGACATAATTGCATAGTTTTTTGTTATTTATCTTACTAATATGGTATTGTACTAGTAGTAGTAGTAAGTAGTAGTAGTAGTAGGATGGCTCTCTCTTCCTATTGGCGAGTCCCTGAGGCAGACTGTCATTTCTTGAGCCACATGGAACACATCCACTTCACTCTTGGCTCTATTTCTGACTCTCTAGATTTTTTCACTTCTGCCTCAGAATCCTTAAACCCCCCCTCCCTGCTTTTTTCTCCTCCTTTCCCATTTCCAGCTCCCTTTCTATGTGGTGTTTCCCCCCATTAGAATGTAAGTCCCATGAGGGTAGGGACTGTCTTTTTGTTTGCATTTGTGTCCCCAGCACTTAGTATAGTGCCTGGAACATAAAAAGCACATACTAAGTTTTATCTAGTAGTACTCATAGTCACCCCCCCCCCCAACACACACACATACTCTTTCAGGGGCCTAGAATTGGTCAAATCTACATTTGCTGTGTCCTCTGCCAAGGGCTGCTCTCCCAATTGGGTCTCAAGGGCAACCCATTCTCCCACTTGTCACCCCCTTGCCTCTTGCAGTGGAGCCAGGAACCCATCTGTTCCATTAGCCAAGATTGATGGTTTGGGAAGGCTGGCTCCCTTGATCAAACTCTCCTGCATCTGCTCTGTGTGCAGAGGAACACATGGCCATGCCCCAACAGGCTGCTGGATGAAGGCCCTAGGCCTTGGGCCATGTAGAGACCAGCATGCCAGCCCTAGTCCTGATAACCTTGGGACTGAAGAAAGAGCCAGTGGATGAAACAAGGAGGAGGCCTGACCCCAGAGGATGGCCTATAACCTCTCAGCCAAAACACAGTGGGACTTCCCCATGAACAAGGCTGAGAGCCTGGAAGCTTGTCTCCATTGGCCTTGCTCACTATTAGATTTTGGTCCTCATGTGCCTCGGGCTTGAGTTTCTGCTGAACATTCTGCCAAGACTGAAGTATGTAACTTACTTTGCTGTCATCCTGCAAGACTGGGAGAGCAACTATTACTATCTCCATTTAGCAAATGAAGAAATCAACACTTAGGAGACATTGTCAAATCCCAGAATTCCCAGGATATTTCACAGGATGTTCAGGTTCATCTAGTCGGAACCCTTCATTTGCAATGTTCTTCCCACCCTGCTTGGCTGTGATGTGGCTGGGCCTCAGCTTCCTTCTCTATAAGCTCTTACAGATTAGGTAAGCTCCAAGGCGCTTTCCAGTTCTAACATCTTATGTGGGAGATGATCTGACATAGGTCTGTGTAAGGCTTCTATACAATGGCAGGGCTGAACAGAACCTTCAAGATCATCTCAACTGGGAATTCTGAACCTTTCTGGTGTCAGAGACCCCTCTGGCAGTCTGGGAAAGATCATGGACTCTTCTCCAAATGTTTTTAAATCCACAAAATAAAATACAGAAGATTACAAAGGAAACCAATTATACTGAAATACAGTTATCAAAATATGAAAAAAAAAAACTCAAGGTCACAGACCCCAGATTAAGGACTCCTGATTCTGGTCCAAGCCTCTCATTTTATAAAGGAGGAAACTGAGTCTGACAGTTGAGTACCTTGTCCAAGGTCACACAAGGAATTCTTGGCAAAGCAAGTACTTTTAATCCTAGCCCAGAAGGTGTTCTATTATGCTGTGAAAGATGCTTAGCAATGACCCCAGTCTGCATCCAAAGTCCCAAGAATAGTGAGGAGGGCCTAGTCAACTGTCAGTGGTGCCTGAAACCTTACTGGCACAACTGTACCTTTTGGCTCTCAACCTCTTTGGAATTGACCCCAGCTTGTCCCTAGATAATGTGATTGAGTTGGACAAGGCCCTATAGCTGATCCAGGAAATACAACCTGAGGGCCAATTGGTCTCCCTACCTCCAGGCCCTCCTCTCTCCAATCTATCTTCCACACAGCTGCCAAAATGACATTGGTTAAGCCCAGGTCTGACTAGGTCCATTGCTTGCTCAAGAAGCCTAGGGAGAGGTTCTTAAACCAGAGTCCACAGAGTGAACTTCCTCCCAAAGGGGTCCATGGATAGACTTCAGGGGGTCCATGAACTTGGACAGGAAAAAATGATGTCTTTATTTTAACTAACCTCTAATTGAACTTTAGCATTTCCTTTCATTTTGAAGATAGACTACAAACATGATTCTGAGAAGAGTCCATTGGTTTCTCCAAGCTACAAAAGGGCTCCAGGACCCCAAAAAGGTCAAGAACCCCTGGTCTAGCAGCTCCCTATTACTTCTAGGAGAAACTCCTCCATTTGGCATTTAAAACTCTTTACAATCTGACTCCAATCCATCTTTCCCAAGCTTATTGCATATCACTCCACTTCATGAACTTTATGGTTTAGCCACTGGCCTTCTTGCTCTTCTCAAAGATGGAAACCCTTCTGCCAAGTCTGTACCTTTGCACAGGCCTGTCTCTGTACCTATGAGGCACTCCATACCACTTCCAGCCTTTTAGAATCTCTGGCTTCCTAAAACTTCAGAGCCAATCTTGATTGCTATGGTTGCTAACACCCTCCCTGACAACAGTACTTTGTATTTTTTGTATGTATTTTGTATTTACTCATCTGCATGCAATAGAATGTAAGCTCTTAAGGAGCAGGGACTATTTCATTTTTGCCTTTGTACCCTGTTGCCTGACATACAGTCTTTACTTAATAAATGCCTATTGAATGAATGAGTCAGGAAGCATCAGTAACATGCAATATGCCAGCACTGAGAGATGAATTTTCCCTAAGGTGGCATGAAGGAAACAAGGAATTAGAGTGAGTGGGGACTTCTTTATCCTGAGAATACAGCATGAAATGGTAGAAAGTACATGGGAGTAAGACTAAGAAGACTGAGAAGTCCACGTCCCAAGTCTGCTATGGATTAACAGTGTGACCTTGAACAAGTCATGTCCCCTTCCCTGGGTCTTTTGCTTTATGTGCAAAATGAGTAGGGCAGCTAAGTGGCGCTGCAGGGGATGGAGCATCAGGCCTAAAGTCAGGAAGACCTGAGTTGAAATTTGGCTTCAGATACTTCCTAGCTGTGTGACTATGGGCAAGTCATTTAACCTTGTTGGCTTCAGTTTCCTCATCTGTAAAAGGAGAAAGAAATGGCAAACCACTCCAGTATATTTGCCAAGAAAACCCCAAATAGGGTCACAAAGAATCGGACATGACTGAAAAACGAATGAACAACAAGCACAAAATGAGTAGGCTGGACTGGATGGTCTCCAAGGTGTCTTCCAGCTCTAGTATTCTATGTACCACTTCCTCAAGTCTCTTCTAGCTTGGACATTCTGCTTTAAGAACCTTTTTGGTTCTAACAGTCTTTCATTTGTTGGATCCTTCCAGCTCTGCTGTTCTGTGGTCCTATTCCATTAAGGCCCCAGCAAGGTAGCAGGCCACTGGGTCTCTCTCACTCCTCAGAGCCACTCCCACACTAATAGTCTGAGGAGGAGTCTAGATAAGGGTTACAAGTCCATACCACAGTTAGGTGATACAAGCTCTGCTATATTCTCTTGGCTTCCACTCCTATCTAGAGCTGGATTAACGGAATGACATGGCCTGCCAGAGTCAACTCCAGCTTAGCATGGCTTCCTAGACTTAGAGGGTTCCTGCTTTCAAGGTTATGACCTCAAAAAGTCAGACTGGCCAGTGGGTGAAGTGTTCCACTTGTTAAACTTAACTGGAATCTAACTAACCTCACTGTGTTGTTCTCTATCCAAGGGAACAGAGGGGTTCAGTAGAAGGAACACTAGATTTCTAGAGAAAAGCCCTAGGTTTGAATTCCAGCCCTGTCACTCCCAATGCCATTTTGGGCAAAGCCCATTCTTGGATCTGTGCCTCAGTTTCCCCATTGGTAAAGCTATAGGGATGGATTAGAGCAGTGATGTCAAACTCAAATAGAAACAGGAGCACTAGGGTCCCTGCTGGTGCATATTGATTTAGAAAATGACTCATAAACATTATCTATATTCTTCTTTTTCATGATCTATGTTCTATTTTTATTTTTACTTATTTTGTTAAGTACTTCCCAATTATTTTCAGTCTGGTTCAGGCTGCACCACAGTGTGACTCGTAGGCTACCTTTGGATTAGATGACCTCCAAGGGACGTTCTATGTGCTATGATACCTTCTAGCTCTAACATTCAAGGATTTTGTAATCCATAGCTGGGAGAACCCAACTCCTTCACACAAATTTTAAATAGATGGAACTGCACAAGCCTTCAAACTTGCCTTTCAGCCTCTAAATTCTCCCTTTCCCCAAGTCCCTCCCTCTCCTCCCCCAGCCAAACCATCCAATATGTAATACCAGCCTTTTTACAAGAGATATTGGATTGGATTGGATTGGATTGGATTGGATTGGATTACAAGAGGTATTGGGGCAGTGCCCTGAGAGAAGATAAATTCTCTGAGGGAGGGAGTAGAGTGGAGAAGAAAGCCCAGGGTTGAGTCTTGAAGAATCCCCCTAGTTGGAGAACAAGAGGGGAATAGGGCTTTGTTCAAGCAAGAATGACTAATGGATGTTCCAAAGACCATGCTACAGAGGGTGCAGTGGGACCTGCCTAGTCTAGGAGGTTATTGAAATAATCTTGTCCCCAGAAAGAGCAGTCTAGTCAAGGTGGATGGTATTGATTATAGAAGAAAACATAGATATGAGACATTTCAAAGGAAAAGTCAATAACAGTTGGGATTGACTGGCTATGGAAGATGAAGGAGGGAGATGAGTCACAATGCCATGAAGATTTTAAGCCTGAGTGAAGGAGTGGCACCATAGAAAGGTGTGGGAAGTTGGCTCATGTTAGGGCTGAGCCTACAATATAACTGTAGTACTGAACGTCCCCTGTCTCCCCTCTGCCCCCCAACATATCCTTAGATGCCCAACCATCCCCAGTCATGCTGACTTTTGTCTTGCCAATGGACTTCAATGACTCTGGAGGAGAAAGTGAGACTGATGCCTTTGTGCAATTCTACCTCACTTAAATTCAATTCACATTCGAGTCAAGATATCACCCCAGGTTATCATTGGTCCTCTTCAAAAACAAAGGGTGTACAACCAACCAACCAAGATCTCCATGGCTAGGGATATTTGAAAAGACTGAAAACCCCATGCATTTACTACACCTTATGTCATACACTTAGTCTATAGCCTTGGATCCACTCCACTCTCTCTTAGCAAAGTCTGCTCACATGCAAGACTGAACAGATGACTTGTACTTTGAGCTGCTTTAGGTAGGAAGGGAATGGGGAGAGGAAGAGGAGAGAGAACTGAGGTTTCTAAGCACAATCTGGGGTTTCTGCCAACGGTACTCAGAGAATTCAGTTAAGGTGGTTCCCTGCCACTGTTATTCATACCTGTAACATTTCCTGGAGTAAAGATGTATCCTCCCTCCGTTTCCCAACCCTGGTTCTGTCCTAGCATGAAGGCTAACCTACTAAAGTGAGACTATTCCACAGTATAGGGATATGTGGGCAGAATCAGGAAAAAAATGGCATGTTGGTCAGCACATCACTCTCAAAGGTATGGGGGACCTCAGGAATGTGATGAAAGGGGGCTTGTGAGAGCTGGGGCTCCCAAGGCTGCTATCTCTGCTCCAATTTTTGGTCACCTTGTATTTTTGGAGGCCTCTCAAAATGTGGCCAGAAGTTGGAATCAAAAGCAGAGAAGGTCATCATAGCAACAGATGCTCTGGTAATACACACTCCCCAGATGGCATCTTAATAAATACCATTAGATGATAATGCCTTAGTTTATTTAATGTCTTGCTTCAGAGAGCTTTACCCTGTTATATAGTGTATCCTAGAAAAGCCCAAAAATGTTGGGTGACTCATCCAAGGTTATACAACATGCAGTCAGCAGAGGCAGGAGCCAACCCCAAATCTTCTCCCCATTTTCAGTCCCCGAGTCATCAGAATTCACCACTTGTTACTGTGGCTCATGTAAGTGTATAACATTGACTGTGGAACATAAGATGTCAGGGCTGGAAGAGACTTTAAAACACAAGAGGCCAGAGAATGTTAGAAGAGATGCTATCAGAACGGGGAGGGACCTTAGGTCATAGAAGATCAGAGCTGGTGGGGCACAGAACATAGAATGTCAGAGCTAAAATGGACCTCCCAACATAGAATGTCAGAGCTTGAAAGAGACTTTAGTCCACAGAATGTTCCCCCCGTGAGGGAACTGAAGACATAGAATGCCAAAGTTGGAAGACAATGTAGATCGTCAAGGTTGAATGAGATTTTAGTGATCATCTAGTCCGACGTATGGGAAAATGGAAACCTAGAAAAATCAAGTGATTTGCCCATGGTTACAGAGCATGTTAGTACCAAGGGCACTACTGGGACTCAGGTCTCCTGATTCCCAGTATTCCTATGTCCAGAACTCTTTTCACTGTGTGTCTCATTTTTAACAAGGATTTAATGATTGGGCTTGCCTTGGGCTTGCCTTGGGCTTGCCATACCAACCCAACTGCACTCCCCAGCAATAGTGATCAGTTTCACTTACACTTCTTCTGCTAGAATGGGATTGGACACAGAGGAAGTACACAGTCCAGACTTGATCCATTGACTGGTGGATAGAAACAAGGGGAACTGGCTCTCCCCTCTGCTGATGGGGGCCTCTCTCTCAGGAAAGGCAGCCTATAGTAAAAGTCAGAGGCCTGGACTAGGAGTCAGAAGAGCCAAGCTCCAGCTCCAAGTTAGCCACCAATGAGCTGGAGTACCTCAGGGAAGTGCTTTTTAGGTCCTTTTCTAGAAACTGAGGGAATTAGAGCATAGAATGTAAAGACTGGAGGGACTTATACTGTTTTGCCCATCTATGGCTCAGAAAAGAACACTAGCTCTGGAGTTAGAAGACCTGGGTTCAGATCCTTGACCTGGGCAAATCCCTTCCCTTCCCTGTGCCTCGGTTCCCTCCTCTGTAAAATGAGGGGGATAGACTAGTTGGCTTCTGAGATCCCTTCCTGCTCTAAATCTAGAAAGCCATGCTCTTTTTTCCTGTCTTAGGCCTTTGGGGGTCTTCATCACTCAGGGCTATTCACGTGGCTTGGCTATTCTCTTCTCTCTGCTCCCTCCCACCCCTCTTCATTTCATTTCACTTCTGAGCCCTCTCATTTTTAAGCAGAGAACCTGGCAAAGAATTGCTATAGCAACCAACAGCCTGGCTCTGATTAGCCGGAGTGAGTCATCCTGCAGAGCCGGGGGAGAAGATCTAGGGAGGGGGCAGAGCTAGGGAGGGGGCAGAGCTAGGGAGGGAGCAGATATAGGGAGGGGAGCAGAGCTAGGGAAGGGGTAGAACTAGGGAGGGGGCAGAGCTAGGGAGGGGAGCAGAGCTAAGGAGAGGGCAGAGCTAGGGAGGAGGAGAAGAGTTAGGGAGGGAGCAGAGTTTGGGAGGGGGACTGAGCTAGGGAGAGAGCAAAGCTAGGGAGGGGAAGAGCTAGGAAGAGAGCAAAGCTAGGAAGGGGCAGAGCTAGGAAGAGAGCAAAGCTAGGGAGGGGCAGAGCTAGGGAGAGAGCAGAGCTAGGGAGGGAGCAGAGCTAGG